>NC_091559.1:46707902-46710997 GCF_042767895.1 Penaeus vannamei | reverse complement strand
CCCCCCCCCTCCCTCCTCCTCCTCCTCCTGCTGCTGCTTCCTCCCCCTCCTCCCTCCTCCTCCTGCTGCTGCTTCCTCCCCTGGCGCGAGGGTGTCTATTGGGCACTTCTCCGTGCCGCCCCTCGGCCTCTCAGTGCAAGGTCCACCTTCCCTCTCTGCCCAGTAATCCCCTCCTCCTCCCCCATCGCCCCTCCCCCTCCTCCCCCCCCATCGCCCCTCCACCTCCCCCTTGCTTCCCCACCTCCTCTCTCTCTCTCTCTCTCTCTCTCTCTCTCTCTCTCTCTCTCTCTCTCTCTCTCTCTCTCTCTCTCTCTCTCTCTCTCTCTCTCTCTCCCTCTCCCTCTCCCTCTCTCTCTCTCTCTCTCTCTCTCTCTCTCTCTCTCTCTCTCTCTCTCTCTCTCTCTCTCTCTCTCTCTCCCTCCTCCCTCCCTCCCTCCCTCCCTCCCTCTCCTTCCTCTCCCACCTCCCCCCTCTCTCTCTCATTCTCTCTCTCTCACTCTCTCTCTCTCTCTCTCTCTCTCTCTCTCTCTCTCTCTCTCTTTCTCTCTCTCTTTCTCTCTCTCTCTCTCTCTCTCTCTCTCTCTCTCTCTCTCTCTCTCTCTCTCTCTCTCTCTCTCTCTCTCTCTCTCTCTCTCTCCCTCTCTCCCTCTCTCCCTCTCTCCTCTTTCCCTCTCTCCCTCTTTCTCTCTCTCCCTCTTTCCCTCCCTCCCTCCCTCCCTCCCTCCCTCCCTCCTTCCCTCCCTCTCCCACCTCTCCCACCTCCCCCCCTCTCTCATTCTCTCTCTCTCTCTCTCTCTCTCTCATTCTCACTCTCTCATTTTCGCACTCTCTAACTCTCTTTCACTCTCTCTCTCTCTCTCTCTCTCTCTCTCTCTCTCTCTCTCTCTCTCTCTCTCTCTCTCTCTCTCTCTCCCTCTCCCTCTCTCTCCCTCTCCCTCTCCCCTCCTCCCCCTCCCCCCCTCTCTCCCTCTCTCTTCTCTCTCTTCTGTCTCTTTCTCCCCTCTCCCCCTTCTCTCTCTCTCTCTCTCTCTTTCTCTCTCTCTCTCTCTCTCTCTCTCTCTCTCTCTCTCTCTCTCTCTCTCTCTCTCTCTCTCTCTCTCTCTCTCTCTCTCTCTCTCTCTCTCCCTCCCCCTCCCCTCTCCCTCTCCCCCTCTCCCTCTGCCTCTGCCTGTCTCTGCTTCTCTCTGCCTCTCCCCCTTTTGCCTCTCCCCCCCCCCCCTCTCTCTCTCTTTCTCTTCCTCTCTCTATTCACTCGCACTTCCTTTCCCTCTCTTCTCTTTCATCTTTTTACCTCTCTATGTATCTATATATCCATCCACCTCTCTACCTCTGCTTCCTTCTTTACCCCTCTCTCATTTTCTCTTTCTCTCCCCTCCCCTCTTACTCTACCCTTCTATCCCTCCCTAATTCCTTCCTTCCCCTTGCCTTCTCACCCAGTTTCTAACAGAAGACGAAACAGGGCTAAGAAATGATCGATAAAGACGTCCACAGCGAAAGTGAGCTGAGGACACGGGCGCATGCGCAGCGGCCACGGCGCTCCGGTGACGTGCGTTACCTGCAGCGGCAGATAAGGGAGATGAGATAAGGTCTCGTTGGCAGTGACGGGGAGGGGGAACGGAGAGTAGTGAGGGGAGGATGGAAGTGGGGGAATGGTCGAGGGGAGGATGGAAGGGGGGGGAGGGGTCGAGGGGAGGAAATGGGGGAGGAGTCGGGGAAGGATGGAAGTCGGGCGCGGCGAGGAGGATCGAAGGGGGAGGGCGAGTGGAGGATGCAAGGGGGCGGCAGAGGCTGGATGGAAGGGGGAGGGTAGTGGGAGGATGGAGGAGGGGAGAGATCGAGGAGGATGAAAGGACGTGAGGGCTGAAGGGGTGGATGGAAGGGGGGAGGGGTCGAGGGAGGATGGAAGGGGGAGGGGTCGAGGGAGGATGCAGAAGTAGGGAGGGGTCTGGCGGAGGATGGAAGTGGGGTGAGGGAGGATGGAAGGGTGAGGATGAAGTAGGATGGACAAGGGGTGGTCGAGGGGAGGATCGGAAGGGGGAGTGGTCGAGGGCGGATGGAAGTGCGGGCCGGTCGAGGGGAGGATGGAAGTGGCGGAGGGCTCGAGGGCGGATGGAATAGGGGGGGTCGAGGGAGATGGCAAGGGGGAGGGTCGAGGGAGGATGGAAGGGGGAGGGTCGAGGGAGGATGGAAGGGGGGGAGGGGTCGAGGAGGGTGGAGAGGGAGTCGAGGGAGGATGGAAATGGGGGAGGGGTCGAGGGGAGGATGAGTGGGGGGGAGAGGTCGAGGGAGGATGGAAGGGCGTGAGAGAGGTCGAGGGGAGGATGGAAGAGGGAGGGTCGAGGGAGGATAGGAAGGGGAGGGGTCGAGGGAGGATGGAAGGGGGGGAGGGTCGAGGGGAGGATGGAAGGGGGGAGGGTCGAGGGAGGATGGAAGTGGGGGGAGAGGTCAGAGGAGGATGGAAGAGGGGAGGGGTCGAAGAGAGGATAGAAGTGAGGGGAATGGTCGAGGGGAGGATGGAAGAGGGTCGAGAAGGAGGAGAGGGTCGAGGGAGGATGGAAGGAGAAGGGTCGAGGGAGGATGGAAGGGGGGAGGGTCGAGGGAGGATGGAAGTGGGGGAGGGGTCGAGGGAGGATGGAAGTGGGGGAGGGGGTCGAGGGGAGGATGGAAGTGGGGGAGGGGTCGAGGGGAGGATGGAAGTGGGGAAGGGGTCGAGGGGAGGATGGAAGTGGGGGGGAGGGTCGAGGGGAGGATGGAAGGGGGGAGGATCGAGGGGAGGATGGAAATGGGGGAATGGTCGAGGGAGGATGGAAAGAGGGGGAGGGAGTCGAGGGGAGGATGGAAGGGGGGGTCGAGAGAGGATGAGGGGAGGGTCGAGGGGAGGATGGAAGGGGGAGGAGTCGAGGGAGGATGGAAGGGGGAGGATCGAGGGGAGGATGGAAGTGGGGGAGAGGTCGAGGGAGGATGGAAGGAGGAGGGTCTGAGGAAGGATGGAAGAAGGGGTCGAGGGGAGGATGGAAGGTGGGGAAGGGTCGAGGGGAGGATGGAAGAGGGGGAGGGGTCGAGGGGAGGATGGAAGGGGGAGGGGTCGAGGGGAG
>NC_091559.1:46695402-46697902 GCF_042767895.1 Penaeus vannamei | reverse complement strand
GAGAGAGAGAGAAGAGTTAGGGAAGGGAAACAGGGAGAGAAGAGTGAGATGGAGGGAGACCGAGAGAGAGGGAAGGAAGGCAGACAGAGGAGGGAAGGTAAGAAAAGATGGAGGGAAGGTATTACACGGGGGGGTGGGGGGCAGTAGGGAGAGATAGAGGAGGGGCGGAATGAAGACTACCCCCCCCACACCCACACCACCCCCGCCCCCTCCCGCATGTACGCGGAATATCGATCGTTGAAGATAACACGGCCAAAGCAAGGCCTAGGGCTGGGTGAACGGCTCTGCCTTTTGTTCTCTCGCTGTTCTCGTCGTCATGTTCTCGGGGACTTCGTAGCGTTCGCGAAAATGGCCCATTTTTGTTCATGTTTTATTCACCGGATTAAACCTGAACGCGGTCACAGAAGACGGAAACAGAAAGAAAAAGAACAACTCCAGACATTTCGTGAACTCCAGAGCGGTTGCGTGTTCGTGTGTTTGCCCCCCCCCCCCTCCTATCTCTTCCCCTCCCTTCCCCCTCCCACACCTCCTCTCCTCCCTTCTCTCCCCTCCCCCCACTCCCCAAATAGCGGAAGAGTAAAAGATTTTTCTGGCAAATGTTTCTTGCCAGAGAATAACGCCAGTGTGTGCGTGTTTGTTAGTTTGTTTATGAGAGTGTGTATGTGCGTTTGCGTGTGCGTATGTGTGTGCATGCATGTATGTGCGCGCGTGCATGCGTTATGTCTGCATCACGGAAGTAACTTGTTGAAGATATTCCTGCAAATGGTAAAGACGGTTCATGTGTTCCTTATTTTTCCTTTCTCTTTATGATATTACCTTCCAGATATTATTTCTAGACAAACCTCGGCGGAAGATGTAGCGCGGGTGTGTGTGACGCAACGCGGATGTGGTCATGTGATCCGCCTTATATCCATGGCAAGCAAATGCCTGAATCCGCGTGGATATTAATTTAGCATCTTTTTTCTTCTCTCTTTCTCGGGAGCTTTTACCTTATTATTATTATTATTTTAATGCTCCGCCGCAATAAAAGGAAAGGTATATTGATGCGGCCGTATCTGACCTATATTTCTGTAAGCAAACGGGAAAAAATAGAAAAAATAATATTTTTTTCAACGCGAAAGAAATTGTTTCTGAGTTGAGCCCCGAGTTTTGGATTCTCTGGTGCCCTGCCAGGGACGGGAGGAGGAGGAGGGAAACAGCTGATCGAACCCGAGGTGGACTCTCGGAATGGTCATGGTGCAGCCTCCTGTGTGTGTGTGTGTGTGTGTGTGTGTGTGTGTGTGTGTGTGTGTGTGTGTGTGTGTGTGTGTGTGTGTGTGTGTGTGTGTGTGTGTGTGTGTGTGTGTGTGCATATACATATGTATGTATACGTATATATATATATATATATATATATATATATATATATATATATATATATATGTGTGTGTGTGTGTGTGTGTGTGTGTGTGTGTGTGTGTGTGTGTGTGTGTGTGTGTGTGTATGTATGTGTGTATGTATGTATATATATATGTATATATATATATATATATATATATATATATATATATATATATATATATATATATATATGTATGTATGTATGTATGTATATGTATATACATATACATATATACATAAATATATACAAACATACATGATATACATAAATATATTTAGGATATTTTAAAGTGTGCAACTCATAGTCGACTGATGTAGGCAGCTGCTTGGAGAGAGAGGGAGAGAGGGGGGGGGAGAAACAAGACCGTGCAGGACCTCGCACAACATTCAAACAATAACTCACCAAAACAAAGCACCAAGAGAGCCATGCAGTAACGGTGACAAGAACCTCAACGAAGAGAATGTCCAGCGAATGTTGTTGTTTGAAATGTGCGAAGATAAACAACGTCGGCGCCGTTGTACTCGGGGTTGTTATCAAGGTACTCGTTCAGCCGGGGGGTGGAGGGGGGGAGGGGGGGGCAGGTCGGGTGTTGTGGTTGTTGCTGTGGTCAGGGAACTCGCTCGGGAGTTATAGTTTATATATAGTGGAAGGACCGAGAGACACGGAGAGAAGAGGGGGCGGATAAGGATGAGGAAAAGGAGAGACAGACAGAGAGAGAGAGAGTGTGAGAGAGAGAAAGACAGAGAGAGAATAGAATAAGAGATAGTGGGATAGGTAGGCAGCGAAGGAAATTGAGAGTGAGGAAGAGACAATGAAACCGGAACAGAATGGCAGAATAGATGACAAGGAGGAAGTTAAAGATGGGAATAAAGAAGAAGCGTGGAATCGCGACGACGAAGATGAACAAAGAATAAGAAGAAAAGGGTTGATGAAATCCTGAATGAAGGTGAGAGAGAGAGAATAAATAAAATCAAGAATGGCGGTACGAGAGAATGTGAGAATGAAGAAGGTAAGAGATGGAGAATGCAAGAATGAAGAGGGCAAGAGAGAGAGCGAAGCCGGCGAGAACCGTACCCCCCCCCTCCGTCCCCTGCCCCCCCCTGTCCTGACCAAGGGCGT
>NC_091559.1:46652902-46657902 GCF_042767895.1 Penaeus vannamei | reverse complement strand
TAGAGGGAGAGAGAGGGGGGGGTAGAAAGAGAGAGGAGAGAAGAGAGGAGGAGAGATGAGAAGAAGAATGAGAGGAGAGAGAGGGAGAGATAGAAAGAGAGAGAGAGATGGGGGGAGATGGATAGATAGACAGAGGAGGAGGGAGGGAGGGAAGAGAGATAGGGGAGTGGAGATGAGAGAGAGAGAGTGAGTGAGTGAGTGGTAACTGTATTGGTAACAATGATAATGATAATAATAATAATGGCGATGATGGTGTAACCGTAAAATTAAAATAACAGTTAACATAGTAATGATTATGACAATAACAACAAAAACAGCAACAACAAAGAAAAGAGAAAAAAAAAGAGAATGAGCGAGAGAAGAGAAAGAACGAACGATAGAAAGAAAGAGAAAGGACGAAGGAAAGACAGACTAAGAACAGAAGAGAAATGGAGAGAATAAACGTGAGAAACAGAAAGAATGAACAAGGAAAAGGACAAGAGAGTACACGAAACAGAGAAAGGCAGAGAAGGGACTAACAGATGAAAAAAACTCGAGGAGTAGAACGAAGGTCAACCTCGAGCTTGGAGTTGGCGAACTCCTCCTCGAAGAACCTTCTCTCCTCACAACACGCCCTTCGCCCACACGCACAGATACACACGCGCGCGAGCCCGCTCGGAATCTTCGGCGCCCACGCCCACGCTGAACGAATCTTGTTGACGCGTTACAGCTGCACTCCACGCCCCCCCCCCCTCCCCCTCCACGCCTGTCCCTCCCCTCCCTCTCACTGCCCTTTCCTCCCTGCAGTCCCCCACCCATCCCTCCCTTATCCTGCCCCATGGTGTGACCCCCCCCACCCCCGTTCGAATTTGTCACATGTAACCCCAAAATCGTCATATATATCTTTTGTTTTTTTTTCTCTCTCTTCTCTTCTTTTCTCTTCTCTTCTCGACTCCTTTTCTTTCTGCCTATTTTTTCCTTTACTGATCTTACCAACACCAGCGCCACAACTCGCCGCCGGACCCGCCGCGATGAGCCGATTCCATTTCCAGCAAAAATATCAGTTTCGTGTCCAAATAAAACGACAACACGTATATAGCTTTATATTTTGGTAATAATGATAATTATAATTATTATATAACATTAATTAATTTTTAGTTTTCATTCTCCATTACAGTAAACCTTTTTACGTTTCGGTTAATTATTCCAAGGCACTGATAATATGATCGATAATTAGGAAGTAATTAACGGTAGTAATTATCTAGTCCAAAAGGAGAAGTATTGAAGGAAAGTTAGTAGCAGTTCACACTAATTACTTTGACCTAAAGACCTGCCTATTACCCCCCCCCCCCCCGGCATACCCACGCGTAAGGTGTGGTGGCGTGTTTCTTTTTTCCTTTTTTCTCTCGTCTCTCTCTCTCTCTTCCTTTCTTTCTCTCTCTCTCTCTCTCTCTCTCTCTCTCTCTCTCTCTCTCTCTCTCTCTCTCTCTCTCTTTCTTTCTTTCTTTCTTTCTTTCTTTCTTTCTTTCTCTCTCTCTCTCTCTCTCTCTCTCTCTCTCTCTCTCTCTCTCTCTCTCTCTCTCTCTCTCTCTCTCTCTCTCTCTCTTTCTTTCTTTCTCTCTCTTTTCTATGAGCTAAAGATACCTCCTCCTTCCCTCATGTTGGCCAGGATTCCATGTTCTCCGTGGCCTTTTTTGCTCACGAGGTAATCAACAAACATGAGATAACTGATAATCAATAATAATGATTGATATTTTCAATTCTTGGGATAATAAGCAAGTGAGAGAAAACCAGAACTTTTTATTCATGAGATCAAACATATATAGTTTGTATGACGTGAATAGTCGTGATCAAGTTTACTCATTCTCACCCTTGAGTTCATAGAGCTCTCCCGAAGGAGTTAAGGTTGCTCATGAATTCATTCTTACTCATACGTTGAAAGTGCTCTTCCTCCCTCATGAGTCCGTTGCTGCCCATAGATACTCATTCGGGTTTTTCATAATTATTCATGAATTAAGATTCCTAATCTTATTTAAGGGACGGAGGTTACTCATAAATACTCACTTTACTAATTCTTACTCCCATGCGTTAAGAATGCCTCATACCTCATATTTACTCACGAACTGTGATTACAAATACTCCTTACTCATGCGTTGATGTTTCTCATGAATTCAAATCATGAGATAAAATACTCGCATTCTTACTCACGCGTTAGAAATGCTCGACCTCATGTTTCAATGGTCCTCATAGATGATGCTTATGAGCTAAAGCTACTCATAAATACTCATGCATCAAGACCACTCATTCTTACTCATGCGTCAAAAATGCTCAGCCTTACTCATGTTGTTCTACTCCTTCTTTACGCCCAAATGCGCTCCCGAGATCTCGTCCGCCCACAAACCGCCCACGATTTAATACATCGAGTGTTTTTCTCTCTTTCTCTCTCTCGGTTTTCTCTGTCTTTCTCTCTCGATTTTTTCGTTGTTGCAATTTTTTTTTTTTTACTTTATTCGCTATTCTGTCTTTTTTGTTTTATTTTTGTTTTTTGTTTTCTGCGTTTACGCTGTTTTGTTATTTCTTCATCTTTTTCTTTCGTCTGTCCTGTTCTCCATCTTCCCTCTTATATTCTTAAAATCTCTCTTCTTATTCCTTGCTCTTCCGCTGCCCCTCTTCCTCTCTTTCTCCTCTTCTTCTCCTGCTTCTTCGTCCGCCTTTTTCGCCTTCCTTCTACTTCTCCTTTTCCTCCTCTTCTTCCTTACCTTCTCTCACTCACCTCTTCGTCTTCCTACTTCCTCTACCTATTGATATTCTGCCCCCTCCTCTCCCTCTCCTCATTCCCCTGTCCACCCCACCTCCCCTTCCACCTATTACTTCCACCCTCCTCATCCCCCTATCCTCATTCTTCCCCAACCTCCTCTTCCTCCTTTTATTTCCCCTTTCCTCCTATTCCTCTTCTCATTTTCTCCCTACCTCCTCTTCTTCCTCCTCCTATTATTCCTTCTCTTCCTCCTATTTCCTCTGCATGTATCTTTTCTTCCTATTCCTCTATCTCTTCTCTCGACTTCCTCTCACTCTTCTTCTCCTCCTCCTCCTCTTCCTCTTCCTATTATTCCCCCTCTTTCTCTCCCTCCCCATATTCTTCATCTCTTATTCTCCCTTCCACTTCGTCTCCCCAACCTTGCTCCTCTGTTTACTCTCCAGCCTCCTCTTCCTCCTTCTCTTCCCTCACCTCCTCTCACTCTTCCCATTCTCTCCCCCTCCATCCTTACCCTCACCTCCTTCCTCTTCTTATTCTTAACTCACCTCCCTTTCCTCCTCCTTCTCTCCCCTCCCCCCTCCTCTCCGTCTTCTTACTCTTCTCCCCACCTCCTCATTTCTCCTTCCCCATCTCCTCTTCTTCCCTTCCCCACCTCCTTCTTCTCTCCCCTTCCCCCACCTCCTCTTCTTCCCTTCCCCACCTCCTCTTTCTCCCCCTTCCCCCACCTCCTCTTCTTCCCTTCCCCACCTCACTCTTCTTCCCTTCCCCACCTCCTCTTCTTCTTCCCCTTCCCCCACCTCCTGCTTCTTCCCCTTCCCCACACCTCCTCTTCTCCCCTTCCCCACCTCCTCTTCTTCCCTTCCCCTACTCCTCTTTTCCCCTTCCCCACCTCCTCTTCTTCCCTTCCCCACCTCCTCTTCTCCCCTTCCCCACCTCCACTTCTTCCCTTCCCCACCTCCTCTTCTCTTCCCTTCCCCCACCTCCTCTTCTTCCCTTCCCCACCTCCTCTTCTTCCCTTCCCCACCTCCTCTTCTTCTTCCCCTTCCCCCCCACCTCCTCTTCTTCCCTTCCCCCACCTCCTCTTCTCCCCTTCCCCCCCTCCTCTTCTTCCCTTCCCCCCACCCTCCTCTTCTTCCCTTCCCCACCTCCTCTTCTCCCCCTTCCCCCACCTCCACTTCTTCCCCTTCCCCACCCTCCACTTTCTTCCCTTCCCCCACCTCCTCTTCTTCCCTTCCCCCACCTCCTCTTCTTCCTTCCCTTCCCCCACCTCCTCTTCTCCCCTTCCCCACCTCCACTTCTTCCCTTCCCCCCCACCTCCTCTTCTCCCCTTCCCCACCTCCACTTCTTCCCTTCCCCCACCTCCTCTTCTTCCCTTCCCCACCCTCCTCTTCTTCCCTTCCCCCACCTCCTCTTCTTCCCTTCCCCACCTCCTCTTCTCCCTTTCCCCACCTCCACTTCTTCTTCCCTTCCCCACCTCCTCTTCTTCCCTTCCCCACCTCCTCTTCTTCCCTTCCCCACCTCCTCTTCTTCCCTTCCCCACCTCCTCTTCTTCCCTTCCCCACCTCCTCTTCTTCCCTTCCCCACCTCCTCTTCTTCCCTTCTCTTCCCCACTCTCCTCTTCTTCCCTTCCCCACCTCTCCTCTTCTTCCCTTCCCTCCTCTTCTTCCTTCCACCTCTTCTTCTTCCCTTCCCACCTCCTCTTCTTCCTTTCCCCACCTCCTCTTCTTCCCTTCCCCCACCTCCTCTTCTCCTTCCCCCCCACCCTCCTCTTCTTCCCCTTCCCCCACCTCCTCTTCACTTCCCTTCCCCCACCTCCTCTTCTTCCCTCTTCCCCACTCCTCCTCTTCTTCCCTTCCCCACCTCTCCTCTTCTTCCCTCTCCCTCACCTCCACTTCTTCCCTTCCCCCACCTCCTCTTCTTCCCTTCCCCACCTCCTCTTCTTCCCCCCACCACCTCCTCTTCTTCCCTTCCCCCACCTCCTCTTCTTCCCTTCCCCCACCTCCACCTCTTCTTCCCTTCCCCACCTCCTCTTCTTCCCCTTCCCCACCTCCCTCTTCTTCCCTTCCCCACCTCTCTCTTCTTCCCTTCCCCACCTCCTCTTCTTCCCTTCCCCCACCTCCCTCCTCTTCTTCCCCTTCCCCCACCTCCTCTTCTTCCCTTCCCCACCTCCCTCTTTCTCCTCCCTTCCCCACCTCCTCTTCTTCCCTTCCCCACCTCCTCTTTCTTCTCCCTTCCCCCACACCTCCTCTTCTTTCCCCCTTCC
>NC_091559.1:46640402-46642902 GCF_042767895.1 Penaeus vannamei | reverse complement strand
GCCACCTGGAAGCCTTTATTTACACCAGATATTGACACTAATAAACAACCAAAACAAACCAAATATAATGAACAACAGAAAACGGGCGTCCTGCACAAAGACCAAAAACAAAACAAAAACAAAAGCAAAATGACTGCGAAAGAGTTTAAGGGCGAGGAAATTCCTAGCTGGCAACCTCCTCCGAAACGTTACCAACAGCGTGTTTGATAAATTAAAAATGTTATCGCGAAATCTTTGTTTTTTCCGTTGTTAACCTCATACTTTGTAGTTTTAAATGCGGAGCAATTGGTGATGTGGTTATAGCCAATCGTTGATATGAACTAAAATCGTAGTTGTTATATTCGGAGGACCATATATAATTAATAACTGTATACAAGCTTTTTGGCAGGTGAGACCCCACCTTTGAGAGAGAAGAGAATAAATAGAAATAATAGACGTGTGCATATTCTTCTCTACTTCGTCAACGGCTGATACAACATCTCCCCCTTGAATCGTTCTTCAAAGGACTTATTTCCCCGCGAAATAGGCTAAGTTAACGAATTAAATATGGACCTGAACACCCAAGAAATGGGACACCGCGCGACGGCAACACTCCTGAATGTATGATGAGAGGAGGTACGTCTCGCGAGGGCGCCCGCGTCGACAGCTCTTCAATGTTTTCTTTACTTTTTCCTAACATCGTAACAAACTCTCAATACGTAAAATGTCTCTGTACATATGGCTCGCACATTTTGGATTCATCATACCGCAGAAAAAATAAAAAAAGGCGAGGAAATATATACGTACAATATTTTTTCTCTTGAGTTGGGTTTTAATGTACTCCATGAACCATGTCATTTTATCGGTTTTATTAGCGTTCTACGGTGAACTAAGGGCTATGGGACGTCAGGGTGCATCGGGCGCGACGTAGTACGCGTCTAATAAAAGAAATATTTGATAATAGTTACGATAGAAGCGAAAACCGACAGGAAGTGAGAAATTGAGCAACAGGAGTCGTTCGATTTCGTAGTCGCCGAACAAATTCGCTGACCTTGACTTGATCTGTAGAAAGCATCTACTTTTCCAACACGGAGAAGAGCCCAATGACATGGCCTTAAACTTATATGGAACGTGTATTACAAATTCAGATTTAATATGGTGTTTTAGTTCAAGCTAAGTTGAGCGAAATATGAACCCACGTGAACGCTTTCGAACAAAACGAGTCGAGGTGTGGTGCCAGGACCATACTAATGCTGGGGGAGGGGGGGAGGGGGAAGCTCTACACCTTCCGCCTCCAAGCATTCTCTCTCTCTCCCTCTCTCTCTCTCTCTCTCTCTCTCTCTCTCTCTCTCTCTCTCTCTCTCTCTCTCTCTCTCTCTCCCTCTCCTCTCGTCTCCTCTCCTCTCTCTCTCTCTCTCTCTCTCTCTCTCTCTCTCTCTCTCTCTCTCTTTCTTTCTCTCTCTCTCCCTCTCTCTCTCTCTCTCTCTCTCTCTCCCTTCTCTCTCTCTCTCCCTCTCTCTCTCTCTCTCACTCTCTCTCTCACTCTCTCTTCTCTCTCTCTCTCTCTCTCTCTCTCTCTCTTCTCTCACTCTCTCTCTCTCTTCTCTCTCTCTCTCTCTCTCTCTCTCTTTTCTCTCTCTCTCTCTCTCTCTCTCTCTCTCTCTCCCTCCTCTCTCCCTCTCCCTCTCCTCTCTTCCCCCCTCTCTCTTCCCCCTCTCTCTCTCTCTCTCTCTCTCTCTCTCTCTCTCTCTCTCTCTCTCTCTCTCTCTCTCTCTCTCTCTCTCTCCCTCCTCTCCCTCCCTTTCCCTCTTCCACTTTCTCTTCCTCTCTCTCCTCGCTCTCTCTCCCCTCTCTTCTCTCTCTCTCTTTCTCTCTCTCTCTCTCTCTCTCTCTCTCTCTCTCTCTCTCTCTCTCTCTCTCTCTCTCTCTCTCTCTCTCTCTCTCCCTCTCTCCTCTCGCTATCGCTTAAGCTCCCCTTCTTTCTCCTTCCTCTCCCTCTGCCTTTCCCCTTCTCTTTCTCCCTCTTTCCACCTCCTGAACCTTAAATATCTTTTCTTCTCGTTTCTCTCCACCTTTCCTCATCCATCCCATTTTCTCTCTCTCTTATTATTATTATTATCAATTCTCTGTCATTCCCTATATTTTATAAATCATCGCCATCTCCTTTTATCTCTCCCTCTCTCTGTCTTTCTCGCGGTCTCGTCTCGTTCATCATTTTTCTATCTTATTCCATATTTTCTCTATTTTTATTATCATATTTCAGGTTCCGATTCCCCCCTGCCACGCCTTCAGCATTTCCCTGGTAAACCTCCCTCTTCCCCTGCCTATTTCGTCCGCACTCGGGAACGAAAGCGAGAAGGTAAAAAGATGTAAAGAATACTACGAGAATTTCTGAAATTCACGAAAAAGACAAAGAAAACAATTTCTGAAAAAAAAAAAAAATGAATTGCCAGCAGAGTAGTGGCAGTTCACTGTTGCCAGATGGTTGTCAATATATTTGTATTGTGTGTGTGTGTGTGTG
>NC_091559.1:46616438-46639902 GCF_042767895.1 Penaeus vannamei | reverse complement strand
CCTTATTTCAGGCTAAACATTTTTTTGCATATATATATTCATTCTTTTCATGTGTTATCTCCAGATATTTACTGACAAACAAAAACTGCAACAAACTAAAGATGTCGGTATTGTCCATGGAAAGTTGGTGCAAAGTTTGCAGGGATTGGACAGGATGAACTCAGAAAAGAAAAGAATAGAAAAGAAAAAGAGAGAATAAAAAGAAGAAAAAGAGAAAAACAAAAGAGGGAAAGACCTCCAGAACATCATCTACAATGTACGTGTAATGAGAGCTCTACTCAGTACTACTGTTATAATACAAAAAAAGTGCCACATTCTTTCCAACCTTTTATGCTTGTTAGTGGACTATTGACGCTAGATCTGGTTGACATTCTATCTGGAGATCTCTGGAAAAACAATAATAAATAAATAAATAAATAAATAGAACATACTTGATGATGAAAATCATATGAAAATAACAAATCAAACAGCATCTAAAATAATATTTTGCATAATTATTACACACAAATAAACAACAAAAAAAGGTTGTTTCAAGGTCAATGAACCCCTGAAGGCAAGTAATCTGATACACTACATCAGCTAACTAACCTGTGATATTTCTGATCCTGGAGATGGGACAGAGATCAATCTGTGTGCAGCTTCAAAAGCCGAGTCTTCTTCAGATTGCAAAACCTGTATTGTTCTTCTTCTTGTGCTTTTGGTTGACTGAGATTGTTGACTCTTCTGTGAGGGAGTCTTTGCTTTAGGGACAACCTCTGTCGTGCTCTCTGATATCGACTGTCGTCTTCCACGTGTCTTCACGTGGGTTTCTGAAGCAGCCTCTGACACTTCAGATGAAGCAGACTGTCTTCTTGTGCGGACTGGAGTTTTGGCTTCTTGGACAGTCTCCATTAATTCTTTTGAAACAGACTGGCGTGTCCTGCGTGTTGGTGTCTTGACCTCCTGAGCTGCTTCTGACACATCAGAGGACACTGACTGTCTTCTTGTCCTTGCAGGAGTTTTCTTCTCTGGTGTGACTTCTAACACTTCCTTTGTGACAGATTTCCGTGTCCTTCGTGTTGGTGTCTTAGCTTCCACTGCAATGTCAGAAACATCAGATGCACCAGATTGCCGCCTTGTACGCATAGGAGTCTTGACTTCAGGAGTGGCTTCTGACGCCTTTGATATGGACCTTCTTCTGGTACGTGATGGGGTCTTGGTTTCAGGTGTGGTCTCTGAAACCTCTCCAAGTGTAAGAGTGCCAGGCGTGCGACTGGTCTCTCCTGCAAGTGAGCGACGAGTTCTTCGGGATGGAGTTCCTGTTATCTGTTCATCTAAAACAAGAGGCACAAAACCAGTTGAAAGTTCTGCATCCTCTTTAATTGTTTCTAAGCTCTCAATGCCAGCAGCTTGTTTGGCTGATTTTCTGCGTGTCCTTGTTGGTGTGGATTTAGTTGGAGTTGCTTTGGTGGGAGTACCTTCTAATTTCCTAGGGGTGGTTTTACTTTTTGGAGCTATAATCTCTAGACTCTCTGATACCTCTGCTTCTTCTTGAATTGTCCCTAAAGACTCATCCAAGGCACTTTGTCTGGTAGAACGCCTACTCGGGGATTTGGTGGCAGAAGCTTCAGCCTCTCCAGAGCTCTGCCTCCTTCGTCTCCTTGTGGATGGAGTTGTAGGTGATGAGGGTGGAGTTGGCAGGACATCATGAGTGGCTATAGACACAGACTCTGGTTCCTGAACTGCTGCAGGTGCCTCCTCAGTTTCATCAGTAGACAACTCCAGCCTCTGAGTCACTTTCTGCACTTCCTCTGCTGCTGCTGAGGCTCTTCTCTGCATCCTCCCTGACAAGACAAGGTTAGATGTGGGAGATGTGGCCCGCTTCTTTGTAACCGGCGTTGGCACCTGTCCAATCTTTCTTCCTGACCTTGTCACCCTTTCAAAGGCAACTTCACTTAAACTTTTGTGGGCAGGAGTCACTGGTTCATCTGCTGTATTGCCACTTGTCCTTCGACTTCTTCTTGGGGTTGCAGGAGTGGCTGGTGATGATGTGCTGACTCTTCTACTTCTTCGCACTGAAGCTACCCTTGAAGTTTCTGGCACTTCCTCAGCTTTTCTAGTTGGTGTTTCTGGTCTAGTAGGAAGTTTAGAACTTTCCTCTAAAGGACTGCTTTCTACTTCTTGAATCATTTCTTCAATCTTCTTGCTAACCTGAGTATCTCTAGTTTCCACAATGTCTGACTTAATTACAGTACCATCAGTGGCTGGCGCACCATCTTCTAAATCAACAGTTTTTTCCTCCTTGGAATCCTCAGGAGGTGTAACATCTAATCTACCAATTTCTGCTCTTTCTACAGCTTCCTGTTCTAGCTGAGACTCAACTTCAGCATTTACCTTCTCTTCAGTTTCATCTGTCTCCATATTTTCTTTTTCTACTAAGACACTTACTTTAGAGCCAACTACACCATCTACTACAGATGTACCCATCTCTTCTTCCATTTTTTCGGCAACACTCTCCTTTTTGCCTGTGTCTATGTCTTTCTCCGGGACTTCCACTTCTTTGCTCTCTTGATGAATGACCTCACTCTGTCCTTCATCCACGTCCATTGAGTCTGCTGCAGATGGAATGTCCAATTTTTCTGACTGATCTTCCACCACCTCAGTCGAGGACTTTGAGATGTCTGAAAATGATATTGTTTCTACGGCTTTGTGGTTTAGTTCTGATGATCCATTTGTTGATGAGGTATATGATACTCCTTCTTCACTGCTTGCAATTGGTTCTCCTGTCTCTGTACCAGTTATATTCTTCTTTGATACATCCTCTTCAATATATTTTGCAATTTCTTCATTATTGTTCTCTACACTGATAGTTTCTGATCTGGTCTCTGTGAAGACAGATTCCTTCGGTAATGGAGACTCTACAGTCTTCCTGATGACTTTTGTCTCTGAGACTATCTCTGTTTTGAAAACCTGCACACTTACGGGATGTCGCTGGGAAGCGTCAACCTTAATTTCCTCTTTGTCTTTGGTTTCACTTAATTCTACAAAAGTCTTGTTATCTGTTCCATTTCTATCAATTCCTTTCTCCTGTTCACCGTCAGAGCCATCGTTTTCACTTTCAGAATCTGAAAATCGCAGAGGGCTGAATCGCTCTGTTGTATCTAGAACCAGACTCAGATCTTCCTCTTCTGAGAGAGCTTCAACTATCATCTCTTCCTCTTCCTCAGACAGCTTCTCAATGATCTCCTCTTCATTTTCTGCACTGCCACCATTCTCTTCTAATACAAATTCCTGTCTGGTCACAGTAATAGCTTCTTCTTGAAGCTGGTCTTTTGTTGTTGATTCATCTTCGCTCTCAGAATCTGAAAATTGTAGAGTGCCAAAATGTTCTGATTCATTGAGTTGCTGCTGTAACTTCTCCTCTTTGGTCTCAGGTTCTCTTGGGATGAGCGTCTCTTTCTCTATCAATACAGATTTATTTACCTCCTCATGATGGACTTCCTGTTTGGAGGTTTCTACTACATATTCTACCCGTTGGACTTCAATGATACCACGGCCATTGTTTTGCAGTTCATTAAGGCTGCATTCTATTTTCTCATCTGTTTCACTTGGCTTCTCAGAGTCAAGTTCCCTTTGTTCTACTCTATCAGCCATTGCATCAGATTCCTTGGTCACCTCATCTCCTGCTGAAGATATTGCAGACTTTTCGGAGACATTGAAGTCATCCTCTTCCGTGAAGCTATAAAAGTCCTCATTCACTGTTGTCTCCCGGCTCGGATACTCAACATCTACTTCATCCTCAGAAGCTCTACTTGCATCCACTTCATCTGCATCAGCACACTCCTTGAAGACACTGCAAAAATGGAAGACCTTTAAGTAAACATAAAAAATATATGCACAAATAACTAAACTATACACAGGCCATAAAGACAAACTTTCATGTACATGAAAACTCTAGTAGACAGAGCAAATATGTTAGTTTGCCAAGTAGCCTGAATTTTATATCTTGGAGACAATGACAGAAAGAAGAAAGAGAAAAAGATCTTAAATACTATACAAAGAAAATAATAATCAGATAAGATACAAATATACAACTACAAGAGATATAAAAAAGAACATTTCCCTATCCACATCCCCATTATAGGCACATAAGCATGATAGCTACTGAAAGACCACCTCCATTATAGCATTATAGCTACCAATACCACATAAGCAGCTTGTTTTTTTCAAGCCAGGTATGCTTTACTTCATGCTCTAACCTCTGGGGTAACATTGCTTCTGCCCGAGTTGTTTTGGCCACGTAGCCAGGCAGAGGTTGCCGTGGCGATGGGATTCCAGTAGACTTCCGCCTATACAAAGTGAAAATGTATTGGTCAGGGGTCGAAACAAGACAAAATTCCATCCTGAGACATACACCCCCTTTTCCTCCATAAACCCAGAAGAATGCATCCATGCTCCTCATATTTCTACCAACTTTGAGAGGAAAACTAGACTTCCAAATTTAAAATTTATTTTAGGGGTAACTGTGTCATGCAAAACAATGTGTCACTGTGTCACTGAAAAACCTGTTTGGTACCCAGTTAATCGAACTTGACTACTACTCTCTCAACAGATACAAACAAACAAACATGCAACCTTGTTCATGCTGACAACTTCACAAGATCTTCAACTGTACCTGTGATAAGTGGGTCAAAGAAGGTAGTTTATAAAATCCACATACAATAATCATAGGTAAAATGGGGGTATAACCAACAAAAGACACTAACGGGAAATAATCATTCCTTACCTCACTGGGCTTAGCTTCTTATTGTGGATTTCTGGACGAGGTGACACGGCAATCCAGTTTCCGCTGCTTGTTTCTTTCTCTTCCTCATTGCATTCCATTTCATCTGTTTCTTCCTCTTCTACCTCTACATCCTCCATCTCTTGTTCCTCAGCTTCTGTCTTCCTAAATGGCTCCTCCATGTCTATAGACTCTTCCTCTGCTACTTCTTGTTCAGCAGCTATCTTTTCCTCCTCTTCATCAACTTCCTTTTCATCATCGACTTCTGCAACATCCTCTGCAACATCCTCTTCATCCTCCTCCTCCTCCTGCTCCATCGCCTCTTCTTCTTCCTCCTCCTCCTCCACTGCCTCATCAATCTCCACTGCCTCATCAATCTCCACTGCCTCATCAATCTCCTCTTGCTCCTCATCCTCTTCCACATCAAGTTTCAAGGGTGTCAGATCATCCTCTTCATCCCTATCCAGCACTTCTTCCTTGCTGTTGCTCTCTCCTTCTGTTCTCATCTTGGGGAGGTGGAAACGTAGTTGCTTGGGGGTCATGCTAGTATCGTTGACTTTGCTTGTCACAACCTCCTCACTGGCTGCTAAAAGAAAAGATTCCGTTCAGTACCTTCCTCCTTTGAGAAATGATCAGGTTCATTAACCCATTACCACTGGTATATTTTGAAGCTGAAAATAAAAGTTTCCGGGAGGTTACAAAATCGGCGCACAGGGCTTGCCTGGACTCTGCCCGTGCTGGCCATGGCCTGCTGCTGCGTCGGAGTGCGAGCCCTGATACACATTACTTGTTTTAAGCTCCTTGCATAGACATCAATACGATATTTTACCCTATGAATCACTGAGAAATAATATAGAAATACCAGCTTCTTATTCTACTGAAGGCCTAGAACACTCATAGTAATCTCCTTTCATTGTATATTATAAATATATTGAAAATAAAAAGTAAAAGAAAACAAACAAAAGAAAAAGATGAATAAGAAAAGAAAAAGGGGGGCTGATAAAAATAAATACAACCTTGATAAGGCATGCTGATCCAATGACTACAATTAATGATTACTTACAGATACTGGCTCTCTTGGTAATTCTCGGGAACACTGGGATGGAAGTGTCGCTGGTTGCTGATGGACTCATGGGTCTTTGTACCATCTGGCGCACCTGGAAGGATAGTAAGAAAAATGAAAGCTGTTCATCAAGTAGAAATATAACCAATGATCAATAACAAAAAGAATCTTTGAAAGAAAGAAAGAAAGAAAAAATTAATATATATATAAATATATATAATCTTCAATTTCTATCAATCTTGAGTGAATATCACAGATAATGCTATTGTTCTGTAAAATAACTAGTTGAACAGAGATCTATTTCAACATCCGTCTGAGCCAAGATTAGTGTGCGCAGTGCCATACAATACATTGTAGTAATTCAATAATAATTCAGAGTAATAAAATAGGAATAATAACAGCCAGAGTAATAGTAATAATAATAATAATAATAATAAATCAAGCATAGTAAGGGAACAATTGTGGGCTACAGGGTAAAAAATGAAAAGAGGAAGAGAAAAAATGAGAGATGAATACAGAAAGAAAAAATAATAAAGAAAAGAAAACCAACCCACCTTAAGTATGGACTGTGGGGTGTCCGCAAGAGGTGACTCTCCCACAGAACGGTTCAGTGGTTTCCTCTTACGGGCAATTTTGGGGGTTTGCAGTAAGGACAGCAAATCAGAGGAAATGTTTTGAGACACACTGCGGATCATAATAGAAACAGATATAGATATGAAACCTTTCAGACATTTAACTATATCATGAAATTATCATGCATTTTTCAGGCACATATATCATTATTTATGTGAATAAACACAAATCAACACTACAAACCTGGCATTCACATCCATGCTGCTATGAATATTTTTTCTTAGGACTGACTCCATTAGTCTTGAGGTATCGTCATTCAGAAGGGACACCTCTTGGCGGCTCCTCTTAATGGTTGGACTAAAAAGGCCAATATCACCGTCATCATCAACGTATCTTAATTGGCTTGCTTCGACTCGCGATGGGAAAACTGTGTGGGATATCTCCCTAAAACAAATGAAAGTAAAATCATTGTTATTATCATTATTCATTGTATTTCTATTGTTAATATTACCAATGATTTTATATTTTTTCTTTTTCCTGGGAAATGGTATATATGAGATACAGCTAACATTTTCATTCAGCTACTATCATTAACCCATTAACGCTGATATATACTGAAGCCCAAAATAAAAGATTCCAGGCGGCTAAATAATTGGCAAGCGGAGCTGCCCCGGAGTCTGTCCACCTGCCGGCCGTGACCCGCTGCTGCATTGGAGCACGAGCCCCAATACAGTGTGACACTGGTGGGACGCCCGGCAATGTTAATTTTTTTGGGGTGTCTCATATGTGGGACACCCGTCGTTAGTGGGTTAACTGACATACCAATAATTCACTGTATTCCTTTTTCTCTTCATTTTATTTCTTCTCATTTTTTCTTTTTAAACTATCTTTCATTGTCATTCATAAAACTGCTGAAAGAAATTCTGTGTAACTGACAGACAAACATGATATTTTTCTCTCTCCAGAAAATATTCTGATTATCAATTATGTGTTAAGGTAGCCTGATGGATAGTTATCATTACTAAAGAACTGAAGTTCACATCCATTTCTTTCTCATTACTTATTACATTCAGTAAGGCCAAGAAGTAGAAATACAATAATAATAATAATAATAAAATTTGAGTTCTAGTAACATAATACAAAGGATTCTTTTTCCTTAGTTTCTTGATACGCAATTTCTTAAATATACAATGTGGTGTTCTTAATGCAAAACTCTGGAACATTACCTGGTAGGATCTCTCAATTTTGGTGAGTTGATATCCCCGAACCCAAGGCCTTCAGGCTGTCCATACCCTCTACGCCTTTGAGCTTTGCTCCTGAATGGGGTGTAGGGTGTGGTCACGCCCTTATTTACTGACCACGTGTCTTGTTCTCGCTGTATCATTTTATTAATGTTAGATGCAGTTGTCTTGGGGCTGCATGCTGCTTGCCGGATCTGGGCTGAGAGGGGCTGGGGTTTACTGTAAACAGTGTGTGTTGGTCCTCTGTTGCTTAAGTTGGCAGATGACAGCTGGAAAGAAAATTTTTGCTGAGCAATCTTAAAATTTAAGTACTTTCTCCATCTATTCTTTACAAAGAAAAAATACAAATTCCACTAACTATTTATAAGTCTCATCTACTAACCTTCTTAGCAACATCAGGCAAGTGTGTGAGATAGCCATGGATGAGTGCTGACCTTGCTCCCTGTCGCTTTTTGGCAGTACCCAGACCACCACGCAAGCTGTTTTGCAAAACTGCAGCTTCATCGTATCTAAATAAGCAAACAATAATATATTGGATAAAACTAATGAAAAATAACAAGAAAGCATTTAAAACGCCTTTTTCAAAAATGATTTGTCTGCAAGAACAGCCATCACCAATAAGGAAAAACTAACCTCGCTCTCTGCAGATAATAAACAAGGAGATAATCCTGGGCTGCAGGATACGAGGAGGTCCTCAGATAGGAAACAAGTGCATCCTCTTCCAAGGGTGAGAGAGGTAGGTGAACCACACACTCCAGTTTCCCTAGTTGTTCACAACCTGTTGCAAACAAAAACAAAAACAAAATAAAATTATAAAAACAATGGATGTGCATCTTAGTGTTGAATAAACAGTTTTGTGTAATCCGATCACTGCATATATTTTTTTTTGCTAGTTTTCTTTTCACTGGACCAGGTTTCTCTTAATGATACACTTCTAATAATGTTCTTGTCCTGTCTTTTGCTTCTTAAAACTGTACCCTTACTTAACCCCTATGATCCAGATAATGTGACCATAATTTGGCAGAGGGCCAGGATAACAGGTACTTGTCATCATGAGAATTTCGGCTGAAGGACTGGGTGATGGGAATGACTTGCAGCAAATGCACAAAACACTCTGAGGGTGCTTGGATTCAGTGGGATTTAGGAAGGGGCTTTTGCATTATTTGATCATTCCACAAAGCATTAATACACCACAAATACCTGTGAAAAGATGATTTAGAAGATCTTCTGAGTTGTCCTTAACCCGATGAGTCCTCTGGTAGTGGAAGGCTTCTCGGATCAGGCCATTGGCTAAGAGGAGGGTTAGATGCAGTCGAATGTCATCCAAGTCCACCTTTGGAGGCTGACGGATCTGGGCATAAGTCAGTGCCCTTGTGTGTTCACCCTGAGGAAGTTATTTATTTAGCATAAGGGAATATATGTTTACATTTTTATTGCTAATAATCATATTTTTGTTTTGATAATTTTATAGGTAATCTACTAGCAGTGCCCTAGGCAGCATTCACAAAAAATCTAAGAATTTCCTTTTAACAAATTAGGGAATGTCCCAAAAAATCTTTGACTATAAATTTGCCATAGACTTAGTCCATGACTTGGACTAAAGACTGTCCTGAGCACTTTCACACTGTTCAAAGTTAACTTAACCGGAACTCATATTTATAGTCTAAAGACCTAATGGTACTATGCCAATGTAATAATGGAAAAAGTTTCCTTATTCTACTTGCATAATGACATATTACACATCTTATCTTTCTTAAATGTTTAAGTAGCACTGTCTACATTTGTTTTCATTGTAACAATTATGTAATGCCATTCATACTTATGAAAAAGAAAACTACAGTACACACATATTTTATCATCAATGTCATTCTCAGTTTTAAATGATGTACCAAAAGAAGAAACCTGAGTGTTTAACTGTTAGGCAATGGGCCAATCATATGACAGAAAGAAATTGTGTGAACCTCAAGGGAAATGTAATTTTTTTCCAAAGCAATATACAACTCACCTGATAGAGGAAAGCTTTAACAATTCTTCTGTGTTGTGAGGGTGTAATGTCATTAGTGTTAACAAGAGGATCCAGTAACACGTTAAGTCCCTCCTGAAGAACAAGAGAAAAAAACACAATAAGGAAAACACATAACCAAGTTCCATATCAACATAACCAAGTTCCATATTAACATAACCATCAACAATTGTCTACATTTGTCAATAAACATGGGTATGACACTTTACCTGGAAGTCTTTGTGGTCAAGCAACCAGAAGGCCTGGGTAAGCTTGATGTGTGAAGGCGACAGAGAAAAACTTGATGGATACTTCACCAACTCCTCTACTACTCTTGTGTACCTGGAGGCACATATTGCAACATGAGATATGAACAATCCTCTTACAATACAAACTATATAGGTATTACTAAAAATAAGCAAAAAGAGATGTAGGTTATGTGAGGTTTCACTGAACAGTATAAAATCAAATTTTATCAATACTGCGTATCAGTCCCAAAACCTTACCCATCGGAGAGGAGAGACGCTAGATCAAGGAAGAGGTATTGGACGATGCGGTGCTTGGTGGTAGTGGAGATATCTGGTAGGAGGAAGATGGCTAAAAGGGCATGTAGAGAAGGTGGAGGGTACAAACCACTTCCTCCCTCTTTTTCCCAAGCCTTCCCAATACTGCCGCCACCATTTAAGTCTTCCAACAAACCATCAATCATGAGGATCTCAGCACCATTGAGGGTGGTGCTCAGTCGCTTGATTTCTGAGCGTCTGGAACAGGATGGAGTCAGTTGTGGAACCTCTTTCAATGCTTTGAAACTCAATTTTCATTTAACATTAGAATTAATTTTCCAACCTCTAGAACTGTTACCAGCACAAACAGTAAAAAGAAAGAGGAAAATTAACATTATGATCAAACTCATATTTTCTGAACTGAACAATAATTACCTGTTCTTGTATATCCGACACAAGAGATCAGCAGGGAAGGGTACATGACACTCTTCAATGTCTTCTGTGGGACTATGGGAAAGTAGGCCACAGTGATAAAACCACAGGACGACACTCAAATGTAGCATCAAGAGACTCACAACCTGGACACGACTCTCAAGCTCACCAGCACCTTTGGGGGGAAAAACACAAACAAAATTATTATACCTGTAACACCTCTGTCCCATGAATTCATTTGAAGTAGATAAGAAAGCATTTCCAAACATAATTAGTAACTCAAAATATTTTCTTAGAAGAAAGAAAAAAGAAAAAAGAAAAGGAAAAGAAAACAAACAAAAAAAAGCTCCTTTGCCCATGGAATAACAAATACTGTTTCCCAGGACCTCTCACCTTCATACATATTTAGGCATAAACACACAAAAGTAAAATGGAGAAAAGCTGGAAATTTACCTTTCATGGTTATCATATTAGTTTTGGCACAGTCCCTTATGGCAGTAACAACGGTGGTGAGAGAGGCCAAACTGTTGAGATTCTGGTGAAGAGTGGTAATGCTCTCTGCACTAATGACTCCACAGTCTGGGTCAAACAAGGGTAGACCTGAAAAAGAGAAGTTGAGACTGAAAATGTCCATTCTCTTCTACCTAAACGCAGTTCTACATCAACACAACTCAAGTCTATCTGAATGAGGCTTCTGTAGGGGGGTGGGACTTACTAAGGTTGTCATTGGTAGCCTTGATGGCACACACTCTCGACCAAGCCCAGTCTAATAAAGATGGTAGGGAGCATCCAAGGTTAGTAAAGCGACCCTCGGCAAATTCTGCAACACACTGAACCAAAAGGGACACCAACTGCTGGTCCAGAGCCACATTCAGAAGGGCTTCACGCTCCAAAACCTGAAATTTTAAAAGATCATTCAGTTCTCTCTCTCTCTTTTTTTAAACATATTTCATAGTAAATCACTTCATCAGGGGTAATGATAACTTCAGAACTTCTTAAAACTCACCATAGAAGAGCCTGTAGTTGTCAGATGGTTCTCTTGAGGAATAAGGCCAGAAAAGGTGCACATTGCATGGGCCTCTCCTGGGCTCACCACTGCAGAGGGCCCACACGATGTAAGGTAGGTTAGGGATGCCTGCTGAGCACTCTGGCATCGATATTCCATTAGACCTTGACTAGTTAACACATGGGCATCTACAAAAGGATAAAATACCAATGAATAGTTACCCTTGTTTCCCATTAGGCCCAGATTTTTGGTTATGAAAACATTATATATACATATATCATGCGTGTTTCAAACTTTCTGGGAAAAACGAAAAAGAAAAAGAAAGAAAGAACCCAAAACTTAAAAATCAAGAAAAAAAGAGAAAAGAAAAAAGAAAAAAAAGAAAAGAAAGGTGAACATAAACACATTCTTTACCATATGAGAGGGCAGCAGGGAACCAGTCACTGTCATTACAAGTGCGTGACATGTGTCTTGTCCATGACGCTGGCTTGGGGGCTGCTCCAAGGACAAACTCATTAGCTCCTGCAGGTACTCTGTCCAACACATGGAAACTCATGTATGGGCACAGCAAAGCCTCATCTAGCTTCAAATTAGAGGGCATTTGAGCCTGCAGCGACAAAGATAAAAACACGTAGTGAATAAGTAGATTACGATGTAGGTGGTAGAGTGGGTGGGTAAGCAGGTATATAATGAAGGAGGGAAGGATCCATGTGGAACCATTTTGTCTCACTTGCATCCATTAACATATTCTTATAATAGGAAATTCATTTACATTCCAGTATATCACCTATGGGAAATGATTATACAAATTCAAACTAAACTGTGTCATACCAATTTTGATAATCTTGTACAGTAAATATGCTTACCTGATACCACTGGTTAATGTCGAAGATGGCCAGATAGTGATTAACAGTAATACACCCCCGCTCCAGGACGCCTCCTACCCACCCAAACATTGACAAGCTTTGTTCGGGTGCTGGTCCAGCTGAAGATTATAAAAGAAATCAGTGTATTTTCTCACAAGAGTTGCAAAATTAACTGAGAAAATCAAACAAAATTGTAAACTGAACAAAACTGAAGATCCTCAAGTATAAATAAATAATGACAATATCCCATGGTTACATTTATTGATATCTACCAATCAGACTTCAAGTGTCAAATTTACACTGTTATCTAAATCTCACCATCTTCATCAGGAGTAGCAAGTGCCGAAGCAGCTGAAGATCCCCCTGGTGCCACAGCTGAATTGTGGGTTGTCTGCCGCACTGTCATGGCAGTGAACACTGTGCTGGGTTGGGCTGGCTGGCCCTTCAGACCCAGACCTCCAATGGCATCAAACTCGAACCTCGGAGAAATAGATGCAAGGCCTTGATACCACAATCCATGCCCTTCTATCCATACTTTGTTGTCGTAAGTCATGGTATACATGGTGCACAGTGCTGGGGCTTTGTTCCTCCTAGCAGGCCTTTCATCCTTACTTTCAGAATCATCTGTGGGAAGCAAGCAAAATCACTGCACATTTAGTTATCATGTTGCACTATCACTCTATTCTCAATACCTCTTTCAGTGATATTACATCTAGCAGAGACCCATCCATGTATCTTACCAGATGGACCCCAACTCCGACAGAGCCAAAGGTAAACAAAATTTTTGGGGTCATTCTCTGGTTCTTGGCAGGCAAAAGAATGTACTGGAGGCATGTTGTCTTCATAGGGACTCGCACAACTGAAAAGCCAAAAAGTTTATCATGTTCTGCATAATTTTGAGATTGAATTCAAGACAAAGATTACTTTACAAGAACATAAAAAGTACTTACCCCTAAAAACAATATTTACAAATTTCAAACATAATACAAGTTATCAAATAAATGAAAAAAATAAACAAAAATTAGGAAATAAAAGTTAAAAAACAAGTAAAGGTTAAAATAAATAAAAATTATAACTCACTCTATGGTTAATGTTGACAGGTTGATTATCTGGAAAGCCCCAAAATTATATCCTATAACAAGGGAGGCAAGCTGCGGGATGAAGGACATGGCAGTAACTACCACACAGTGACTTGCTGTCTCAAAGAGCACATTGTCATCAGGTCCTATGAGCTGGAAGCGGCCATTGTGACTCATGCCATCTGGAAAAAATTATAATGATGAAGTACTGTCTTTCGAATTTCAAAGGAATAGCAAATCCTATACCATAAATGCTTACAGATTTCTAAGATTACCTGATAAATAAATGGTTCTGATATTCCATTGATATACGTGTATATATATATATATATATATATATATATATATATATATATATATATATATATATATATATATATATATATATATATATATATATATATATTTATATATTTATATATATTTATATATATTTATATATATTTATATATATTTATATATATTTATATATATTTATATATATATATATATATATATATATATATATATATATATATATATATATATATATATATATATATATATACATGTATATATGTGTATGTATATGTACATATATATATATATATATATATATATATATATATATATATATATATATATATATATATATATATATATATATATATATATATATATATTCAACTATATGTATTACATTGCTCAAAATCAAATCAAGCATTGGAGTATTCTCATTAGAAGTACATTTCTATAATTCCATATCACTACATCAGTCTGGCTTTAATGCCAACAGAAAATAGTACTCGAGTTCTGAAAGCCTAAACTCAAGTGTAGTACACAGTTGAAACAAACACTAACCACTTAAACACACAGTTGGATGGCAATTCTGCATAACTGCACTAAACCGAGAACTCTCTGCTTGGCCATCTGGTATGGTTATATTCACCAAAGTTCCTGGAGAGACCTCATCAGACAAAACCTTATGACCTGAAAAACATAAAAACAATTTAAAGAGAATATAGGTAGATAAAATATTACAAGACACTTTGTTTATCCAGAGACTAGAAAACATTGACTACTCACCTCCTAAGTCTAATGCTAAGTCAACTAGATGAAGTGTGCCATGCGCAGTTCCAACGACCAACAGACCTCGCCATGGACGCAACTCTGCTGATAAGGTGCCCGGATCCACACTCACTTCTCCACCGGACACCATACACACACTGGTTACCTTTAAAATTAATAATACACATTTTGTAAATTAATAAAATGAAAAGTAATTCATATTCTCACCTGATGTATATTCATTTTTTCACTGATTTACAAATAACCTGCTTTGGATACCACCTTACTCTATACAAGACATGTTCTTTCTATCTTCATCCTTACCTTGTAAGTGAAATGAAATACTCTAGTTACACGTGATGAGTGGAGAGATAAAAGCGCAACCATTCCCTGAGGTCTGCGGTCTGCACCAAGGTCCACACCAACTGCAACTTGGGAAATTGTCCCAAGCCCAACACCAGCCACACTTGTTACCTATAAGACGAATAAGTAAATGAAAAAATAAATAACCATTTTTTTTTTCTTTATGTTTCACTGACTCTATACTTCAACAGAAACAAATGAAAGTAACAATAAAAAAGAAGTTGATGTTATCCAATTTCTATCTAAAATCCACACTTTAATCTGTAAAGTTCTCAATTGTATAATCCAGCACAAAGAAAGTACAAAGAACATAATTCCAGACAGCCATCCCCATGAATATCAACATAGTCAACAAAAAAATTCTCAGGCACTCACCCTGGCATCAGCATTGTGCATGATGGCACCAAATGTCCAGGCAGCTTTTCTCCTTCCTGTCGTAGGCTCAATGACCTCCAAAGTGGGACCGCAGGCCCGCCAAGCCAGCTGCCCCCCTCCAACAAAACCCCCCAACACTTTATGTGGGGGGGAGGATGTGTCCAGCTCCTTTGTGTGATCTTCATGGCTGAGCTGTAACTCGTGCGTGAGAGGTGGGAGGGGTGTGTGACGAACCCCATTCGCCACCTGCACTACGCTCACACCCACCATCTCCACCTGTTGAGGGGACAGGTATGATTAGGCTAATGGCCATAATATTTAAAAAGTCAATAAATAAAATTAATAGACCAATAAATAGAGTATAATTAAACTAATGAAAGTAAAAATGATGGTAAAAAAATAACAGCAACAACAATGAAAAGAAAAAGAATAATAATAAGAAAAGTCTTTACTTAGAATACTCTATTAGGAAGATGAAAGAAAGAAAAAATCTTCACCAACATCCTCAACTAACTGCTTTCAATGAACCAGCAACATTACTAAAATAATTGAAAGATATGGACAACATCAAATCAATCAAAACAAAGACAACCAATAACTGCAACAGTAATTGCTGGTACTATCACTCTACATTTACAACAAAGTATAATGCCAACCTTTAATTATGCCTTCTAGCTATCACCTTTAAAGCTTCATGGGTCTATAGTAAAGTGGAGCAGTCAAGGTACAACATCCTGGAATTTCCGGCAACAACATGAGGAGGATTCTTTTACAGTACTTTACACTGAACAGAAGATGAATATTGAAAAAAGTCATAATTCTAGCGAAGAAAACATGTCCAAGGGACATACAGAAAAAGAATGTGAACAAGAAATTATAAAAAAGTAACTGAGAGCAAATATATAATCAAAACAATAACTTTTTATACATGAGCAAGTAGGTAACAAAAACAAGTAGTAGCCTCATCCTCTATTGCATCATCAAGACCAAGTAAACAATGACTGGCTTATACTTTTTACCTTTGCTCTTTAGTTTACTGTCAAATGTTATCAGCTATTTTAGTTTTGCTGATCATGTTCTAATAAGGGGGTTCAATTGTGGGGAGAGCTTCAGTTACAGATAATGACAAAATATAGATAGCAATTAGTAAAATAAATATTTTTCTAACCAAATGAGAGAGGGCAGGGAAGAGGAACTAAAGAAAAGGAATAAAAACCTTTACATTACGTATAATCAATAAGTGCTTCAGCTGTATCTTTAATAAAAGTATTATTTTTCTATTGAATTGCTGAACTTGAACCCACTGATGTTGGAGTAGCATAAGCATACATGTCATGTCCAATGTGATTTTGGTTTATTAAATTTACTTACACAAATAGCTACCTTATTTCCTAAACTTTTAATTAATTTTCTTATTTACTAATACAATTTCATATATTTATGTTACATCTTGTAGCACAAAGTATGCTATTTTCAGTATCAAAGATTTTTTTTTTTTTATTAAATATTGAGACTAATAAATGGGATATCAAAATTTAATCAGTACCAGTTCTAGCCAATAAATGAAGGATGTCACTCAATCTTTCTCAGGGACTTTGGTCGTTTATGGTGATACAAGTTAGCCCAACAGCATGGAGCACCTGATTAGAAAATTTACATTTTACTTTCTAATTCAGATATTTATTTGCCAAATGAAACCAAACTCAAGCTGTGACACCTTCATACTTATAAACAGAAAAAATATAAAAACATCCAGATCCCACATTAAGGATACCCATATTTGATGGTGACAGTCTCCTCAATTGACTGATACAGGATGGCTTTGGGGGAGGGGATTAGGGAACTCGTAAAGGTTTGGCTACCATTAGATATTCATTACTTTTGAGAAAGTATTTTGAAAACACATTTATTTTAATCTTAGGTTTCAGCTTTGGATACGCACATAGTAACCAGCAATAGAAAGTGATAAATCTATCATATACATGTCACTAATTGAAAATAAATGTTATATGGCTTGCGGTTTAACTCAGAGATCAACATGCACTATATTCTAAAGAAAATAATGTACTTATTTTATATGCTGCAATTAACACCATGATGGCAAATATAATTAGTGCACTCACACACTGTGTTTTTAATAAGCATTTAAACCTTGCCAGAGCCTATTCTTTTCCCTCACTCAAGCTGTTTACTTGCAAGTAGGGCCTACTACAATAACCAAAGAACTCATACCAGCGACATGTCAAATAGTTTGTGAATTTCTATACGCTTATGAAAATGATGATCACATAATTATCAATGCCTGCTCTTCCATATTTATTGCAAGTCAATATAAAAACCTTCAACATGTTTTTACTGCCAGGATTGTTGACTCCTCTGCGAGCATTTAACCTGTGACCAGCGCTGGAAGAAAGGATTTGCTTCCAATATTGTGTCCATTAAAACAATCTAGTGGCCATGCAGAAAAGGCATTAGTATCCATTATAATGTGATATCTCAGCAAAGGAATTATATATTTATGAGAGGAATGAAACTGTGCCATTGTATCTCTCTTCTTCTTAGAGACCTCTACCATAGGGGTCAAAGGGCTAGGTTGTTGAGTTTAGTATAGAGTTAGGACTTATTGTATAAGGAGAAATACTAACAGCAGTATCAGATACTAAAAAATATTGAAAATCAAGGAAAAGGGTAAACAGGTGAGACAGGTAGTTCTCGTAATTTGTACTTGTAGAGCCATCTCTATGTAAAAACAATTACTAAATTAAACACACAGTGGGCATGGCATGTATGCACATGCCATCCCTGACGGCACGTGGTTAAAAGGAAAACAAAATATGTTAAATTATCATAACAGCTCTGCTGCAAGTACTAATCAATGAGTCAATCTGCATCACAGTTTAAACTAGTGGCATCAAGCAATCACTTAGTCCTCCCTGTCCTCAGAGCTGTGGCAAAGGCCAATAAACATCCACCTCATATAATGTGGCAAGACAAAGCTTGGACTTATTCAACATTAAGGCATTGACAAAGTGAATAATAATTCTTAGAAGCAAAATTATGCTAGCGGTGATATGAAATACGGTTAATCTTTATGGTAAGGATGCACTAAGTTTGCGCAAAATGAATATGATATTCTTTTAGAGGGCAAAAAGTTAAAGTTGTCGGAATAAGAAATAATCTGCAGAAATTAATGATAACGCCAAAAATGAAAGTAAAAATATGTGGAAAGCTCTTCACAGCCAAACTCCACATGGTGCTCCCAAGTTTCAGTTTTATCTTGCCATGCATATAAAGCAAAGACAATCTTTTCTGAGGGGGGTGTTGGGGGCCAGAGCCCCCCATCAACCATCCCCTCTTTGGGGACACTCAGTCACAACAGCTTATATTGATGAATAAAGTTTTTGACATGGAGTTTGGGGCTTGGTCTCTGGTGAATGCATCCAAACAGTAAAGAGTTAACTGAAACTTACATAATTATTTTGCCTTGAAATGTAAGACAAAACATCCATCTCTATTCACAGTTGTAACACCAATTATCTCCAGTATCTCGAACCTGCAGCCGATATGTCACAAATAAAAGTATTCTAGAATCAGGTAATCAGGTCTTAATTCCAATTGATATTTACTATCTAATGGTTATCATAAACAGAAAAATGATCAGATATCTGCTTTGAAACCATCATAATGAAAAATAACTCATTCAATCACTGTATAGAATAGATCTGGCCAATTTGCTCAAGTGCACATCGGACAAGAAAAGGTGAAGAATGCAAACAATCTATTAGTCAAATAAATCTAAGGTACTTTTAATGATTATTAAATATGACAATCAGGACTTCCCATAGTGCGTCACGCTCGGTAAAATTGCCCATTTCTCATCGGAGTTTAGTTATCAGGGAATGGTAAACTCTGAGTTCTCTAAAGTCATGGTGACATAAGAAGGTTGTACAGAATAGCATAAATAACAACTAAAACATGTTAACCCACTAACGCAGGTATATTTTGAAGCCAAAAATAATATTTTCCAGGTGGTTAAAACATCAGCGCGCAGGGCCAGACTGGTATCTGCTACGGCCCGCAACATATTTGGAACATGAGCTCTGATCCAACGTCACACTGGTGGGACGCCCGGCGATGTTTATTTTTCCAGGTGTCATATATTGGACACCCGTCGTAAATGGGTTAAAGAAATTTAACAGATAAAAAAATGCATAAAATCCATCATAGTTTTTTCTTTCTTTTTCTTCTTTTTACTCTTACCGTGATTGTATATTTTCTCTTTTTATTTGTGACATTTTTGTCATCAGCCGCAAACCATTAAGTCACTTTATTCTAAGTAGTACAGAGTTTTCTCTAAGGTGAATGGTGACTGATTGCCATGTCCTTTGCACTTCCAGTACTGGAAAAGGTTGACAAAATAACATAAAATATCTTGAGCCACATTATGAACCGATTTGTTATTGGATGATAAAAAGTAAGTAAGGTCTACAAGAATTTCACTAGCACCACAATGCATTGGTGTTAGTTAAGGTGGATCAGAATGTCTACGGAATTTCAACGTGCAAAAATTGAGCAAAAGGGAGGAAGCACATTAACTGGTTTGGCGTAATGTAATACGATATTTGCCTGATCATCAAATACAAAATATATGACATCAGTCATCTTGTTTACTTGCATTCTGCAACCAGGACATTAGCGACAAAAAGTGCTTTAATCAATTTCTCAGTTCCACATGCAATTCCCCTCAAAACTAATGAAGATTGAAGCAAATTGTCCCCAGGTTTTCATCATCCATTAGAGATTTTGGCAATGGACTCAAAACATAATAAATGTAAATAATTTTCAAATTGCAAGACATTTCAGAGATGAAATTCAATTCTACCAGAAGGTCCTACTGACAACAGAAACCATATGCTTCAAATAGACAGTTACCGATCGAAAAAATAGATAATTGTGTAGACACTCAGAAGGACAGATAGGCAAAGAGGCAGACAGGCAGAGAGACAAATGAACAAATAAACACAATTTGTTATTATGCTCCGTGTTTACGAAACGAGTCAGCCCATGAATTCAAATTGAGGACAACATATTACGGCCATTTTCTCCTCTCTCACAGCACTAACACTTACCCTAACTCACTCCTCGGCACAAATCCCCCTCCCGCTGAGCCCCCGCGACGCAAGAATCCCCCAATGCACAACTCCGGGCATAATCCGTGGCCGAAATTCGAAATCCCGTCTCTGGCGAAGATCAAGACGGGAGGCAAGACATTCCCTAAGGGCCCTCCTTCTCTCGCTCCTCGCGGCCTAATTACGCGTCTTCCTCCTATTTCTCTGCCTCCCAAACCCTCACGACTCACCGGTGGTCGTGTTCATTCACCGAAAATAACGTAGCATCGACGGGCGCGAACAGGGCGAGGGTTTAAACAGCGGTCGCTCTCATATCACGCGGAATAACAAACCGCCATGATGAAACTCGAGGCGATCGACCAATCACAGCCCTCCCTGCCGCCGCCATCTTGAATTCGAAACCGGTGCTGTGACTTCGTTTGCTTCATTCCTATAGTTAATTCTTCTTATGATAAGTTCTATTATACTCTTCATATATCTTGCAGCTATTTAAATATAATCACGATGGTTGCCTCTAATATCTAACTTGATGTAATATGGAGATCTGATGGGATTATTTAACAGCTGGCGGCTCACTCGGCCACGTACCCGGACGGCAAGCATGGCGGCGAGTTCGAAAGCGTTGGCGCGAAACGGAGACACAAAATCGATTCCCGGACGAACATCTCTTCGCGAAATCGCCCTGCAAGGTAAGTCAGGGGAATTCTCTCGTCAATTTCCTCCGTGGGAATGTTGCAGGAATCTCGTGGTTGCAACAAGAGGGGTATAAATGATGGAGTTGTCTTTAGAGACGAGGAATAGAGGGAGAGGTTCGTGCTGGAGGCAAAATGGCGTAGTTCGGGGCTCTTGGGCCTCGGTACGAAAGCCTTTTATTTCATGACGAGGAGGATTGCACGCGGATTGCATGGCCACACGTTTCTCTAGCGATGTGTCCACCTGACGTAAGGAATGACTCATTCGGATATTCGGAAAGATTACGTCAAGGGCCCGTCCGTCCCAACTGTCATTCACACATCTCTCTCTCTTCGACCCTTTCACGTCACCAAAAGACGACCTATTATTTAAGAGTACCGAATACTAGAAGAGAAAGAGCCGAAGATAAACATTAAAGAGGAAGAATAACGATGTACACAAGATAGAGCTTTGTTTGGGTCGTATTTCCGGGTGGCGGAGCGGCGTCGAGGTGCCACACGCTGCCAGCCGCCAACCGCGTCTTATTTTCCCACTCTTCCGCGGTGCCTTGACCCCCTGCCAACTATTCGGCGGCGGAGATCGCATTCTCGAAAGGTAGAAGGCATCGATAATACGCACATTCGATTAAAAGAAGAGGGAGAGAATCGCCAAATAATTTGATCGAAGGGCGGACAAAGGCGCAGCGCCGGAACGCGAGCGGGATGTAGCGAGCGATGTGAGGCTCAGGAGACAGAGGGACGAAGGGAGAATGCAACGCAATTCTCCCTTTTTCATGCGTAGTTTCCTCTTTGTGGACCCCCGCTCGCGCTGAAACTCGTACTATGTCGTAGAGAGTGCCAAGACGAGGCCAAGATGTGAGGCAAGAGACGAGGAGGAGGAGCTGGGAGGTGCAGAAGCGAGTGTTATTGCGAAGGGGGGAGCGTCTAGGTGTCCGAGGCTCTTTGGACTTGTTTGGGGAAATCAGCTGATTGGAACGTGAACGTCAGAGCCCCTTCGCACGAGACGCTAAAAGGAAAAAAAGGCCTTTGTTTACATTTTTTATTCGGTTTATATCGTCTCCCCTCTCGTTTGAGTTTAATTATTGTCATTGTTTTTATTTGATTTTGGGTTCTGTTGTCCGTATGCCCAGTCCGTCATGTCCCAGAACTTTCAAACGACGTACCAGCCCCTGGATGGGGGGGACACCGAGGGAGTGCCTTTGGGGGAGGAGAGGGAGCGTGACGATGACCTCTCCCCCGATACCCACTCCAGCATGGTGTTCCATGTAGTGCCCAAGTCGAGCAAGTCAAGATGGAACCACCTGGAAGACCTCGACTCCTTTTTCACGAGGGTCTACCAGTATCACCAGAACCATGGCCTCCTGTGCATGATGCTGCAGCAGTGCTTCGAGCTGGCGCAGTTTATATTTGTGATAGTGTTCACCACGTTCCTCCTCACGTGCGTGGACTATGATATCCTATTCCGCAACAAGTTCCCTGCTAACTTCCACCCCAACATTACGGACAAGATCACCCTGCCAGATGTCATCCGCACTCACGACCAGTGCATGGAGCACTACACCTGGAAGCTGGTGATGGTGATCCTACTGGCCTCAGTGTTCTGGTTCCTGCGCCTGGGACACGCAGGATTCACCTTCTTCCAGTTCTGGGAGATCAAACTCTTCTTCAACAAAGCCCTTGGCATCCAGGACCAGGACCTCGGCAACATCACGTGGGAAGAGGTGGAACAGCGCGTCATGGAAGTACAGGTGAGTGACACCTTTCAGTTCTTTGTTTCCTTTGTTTGCATACTGATTGTTCGATGAAAAGTTTAATGGTAGAGAACATTGTAGTGGTACTTTGCTTGAGAAAGGTGTAGATATTGTTGTAGAGAAATTTGAAGTGTTACTCATATAATCCACTTAGAAAATTATATCTAAAATACAAGCTATTTTTATAGGTGGTAGACCATAAGGACCTGTAGATACAGCAATATAATCCATACTGGTTAATCTTTATGGTATGGACACACTGAGTTAGGGCAAATTGAATATGATATTCATGTCGAGGACAAAAAGTTGCAGCAGTCAAAATAAAAAATAGTCTGTAGACACGAACGGTGATGCTATGAATAAAGGAAAAATGCCATGGATAGCACGCTCAGTGCTTCTGAGTTTCAGCTCTATCATCACTTTCAGCCGAAGTCCATTTGGTGCTCTGGAGTTTCAACTCTATCTTTCCGTGTATATTGAGATGAAGACAATGTTTCCCATTGGTTTGCCCATCAACCCTCCTCTTGGGCAGTGCCCAAAGGACACGCCCAGTCACAGCAACTTAAATTAATGACTTAGT
>NC_091559.1:46596438-46608938 GCF_042767895.1 Penaeus vannamei | reverse complement strand
CCCTTCAAGAACAACTGGCACCTGAGCGACGAGTACAAGCGGCTGGAGAAGCGGCAGGAGCTGGCCGAGGAGCTGAACAAGCGGATCCTGTACGTGGGCGTGGCCAACCTGGTCCTGTTCCCGTTCGTGCTGCTCTTCCAGATCCTGTACTCGTTCTTCTACTACGCCGAGGTGATCAAGCGCGAGCCGGGCAGCCTGGGCAGCCGGCGCTGGTCGCACTACGGCGAGGTGTACCTGCGCCACTTCAACGAGCTCGACCACGAGATGACGGCGCGCCTCAACCGCGGCTACAAGGCCGCCTCGCAGTACATGAACATCTTCTCGTCGCCCGTGATGGCCGTGGTGGCGCGCCACGTCGCCTTCGTGTGCGGCGCCATGTTCGCCGTGTTCGCCGCGCTCTCCGTCTACGACGAGGACGTGCTGCAGGTGGAGCACGTGCTCACCGTCATGACGATCCTGGGCGCCGTGTTGGCCGCGTGCCGCGTGTTCATCCCCGACGAGAACCTCGTGTTCTGCCCGGAGATGCTGCTGCGGAAGGTGCTGGCCGAGGTGCACTACCTGCCCGACCACTGGCGCGAGAAGGCGCACACGTCGCGCGTGCGCCAGGAGTTCTCGCAGCTGTTCCAGTACCGGGTGGTGCACATGCTGGAGGAGCTGGTCTCGCCCGTGGTCACGCCGCTCATCCTCATCTTCCGGCTGCGCTTCAAGGCGCAGGACATCGTCGATTTCTATCGTAACTTCACCGTAGAGGTTGTAGGCGTGGGCGACGTGTGCTCCTTCGCCCAGATGGACATCCGGAGGCACGGCAGCCCCACGTGGCAGCCGGACGTGCTGTCGGAGGAGGACGCCCAGGAGGACGCGCGGAGGCCCAACATGACCACGAGCGGCGGCAAGACCGAGCTGTCGCTCCTGCACTTCACGATGACCAACCCCAAGTGGAGGCCCCCTCAGGAGTCCACGGCATTTATCAACGCGCTGAGAACGCAGGCGCAGCGAGACATGAACGCGCTCACCACGCTGCAGGAGGAGAACGCTCTCTTCTCTTCCCTGAACTCCTTATCGTGTGGCGGGCTGGGCGCGGCCACAACCAGCATGTTCAGGGCCCCCTGGATGCTTGGGGCCCCTGTTCAACCCGGCGGGGTCCAGCAGCAATCCTTCTGGTCCCCCCGGGGCCTCCGTGGGGGAATCTCCCACGTGGAGGGCTCCCGCCACGGCCCGAGTGGAGGCATCCTGTCCACGGTCCAGCAGAGCATGGTTCAGTCTAGCGTCGAGGGCCACATAGGGATGAGTAGTGTGACGTCGGGGCCCGTCGTGGACCCGGTGCTGGCCCCTAGTTGTCTCGGGCCGTCGTCCTTCCTCGGCCCGACCTTGCCTCAGGATCTCACCGCTGTGGACATGAGCCTCAGCACCTTGTACCTGCACGAGCTACACCAGAGACACCGGCACAGAGCCACCTACACAGATGCGCCCCCGCAGCCCCCCTCGGGTCCCCAGGGCCCCCCGGGGGGAAGCTTCCAGCCGGTCCCGTTCCAGGGGCGGCAGCCGCCCGGTGCGAGCGGCAGCGCTAGTGGCAGTGGGGGCGACGCGCCGTCGGTGTCGTACCAGCGAGCGCAAGAGAAGACTCCCCTTCTCGCAGAACCCTAAAGCCTCCTAGAGGAACGTCTGGCCCTGTGGCGGGACTTTCGTTTCACGATAACCCGGAATTTATTATCCTGGTGTTCACTAATAATAATAATAATAATAATAAAAAAGAAAGATTATAATTTAAAACGCTTGGCATTGCTACTTTACCCCGTTTGCCAAACGAGAAAGAATGATGTATGGGCACAGTGGATGTGTTCGGGAAACCGAGTCTGGGAATACACGTGGGTTTCGGAATCGCCCACACACGCATCTCACTCAAACGCCTCCGACTGGGCTCCCGAAGACAACCACTGCTTACGGTCTGACTAGTACTGTATCTGCGCTAGGTTTTCGCCATCAGTTTGACGATTTTTCAAATGAATCAACTAGTCCCGCAGATTTGGTTTCAGTTTTTAGATAGCGTTTGAATTTTCAACTTGTGACAGCTGTTTGTAAAACGATAGACTAATATGCTTCAAAGAGTTTTATTGTGTATAAAATGTACCATAAAATAAGTATTTTGTATTTTCTTAACGTTATATTGGGTCATGATTTTTATGCATCGATATTGCAATTAGATGTGAATGAATGGATCGAGATTTCATTGTCTGTTTTCCAATAATGCTTTGTGAAATGGCGGTTTTCTTTGTAAATAATTTGATTAAATGATCCTGTGATTCTGTCTCGGCATTTTATTTGTCCCACGACTTCGATTTAACCAGTCTGACCCACAGACCGAAACGGGGACGGGGAACTTGACATTGTGTTGATGTTTGTGGCCAAAAATGTGTTATCCTTTTCAAGATGGGACATTTCCCGTAGCTTATCACTGATAATTTTCTCTAAGTAGGATGATAACGATTATCGCTGCCTCATGACAATGTACTGACACGCACTCCTCATGATGGCAGATTTCATTTTGTCTCCTCTGTAACTTTTATGAAGCGGAAGGAGAGAGAGTGAGAGGGTTGGGGGGGGGGAGACTACCAACATGAAGTGTGTTTGTGTGGAAGTGATGTATTTTGCTCGAGATCGATTGTATGGATCTTGCTGGCAGCGGTTGCCTGGCCACCACACGCTCTGTGCCAGGTGATGACCAGTCTGCCGTTATCTCGCTCCCTGTTTTATGCATTTGTTCGCGCCTGGGGTTTTGTGCGGCGTCGGGCCCGGCGGGAGGGGGGGGGGGTAGCTGGCATTACAGTTTTCGTCTACAGAGTGAAAGTCTTTTGGTAAATTGTATCTATGTCTGTCTGAATGTATTTATATATGTATGTATTTATGTGTGTGTGTATATATATATATATATATATATATATATATATATATATATATGAATATTTATGAATATATGCATATGTATGTATATATATATATATGGTAGAAAGACCCACAATGCACAAACTAGATTTATTGAAGGAAGTGAGACAACAGTTTCGGAATCGTCCTTGATTCCATCTTCGAGGACGATTCCGAAACTGTTGTCTCCCTTTCTCCAATAAATCTAGTTTGTGCATTGTGGGGGTTTCTATCATAATATCAACACGGTAGCGTGTTTTTCTATTCATGTATATATGTGTGTGCGTATGCGCGTGTGTGTGTGTTTACATATGTGTGTATATGTATGTATATATATATATATATATATATATATATATATATATATATATATATATATACACTCATACATATACATACATATACATATACATACATTATATATATATATATATATATATATATATATATATTTATATATATATTGTGTGTATGGCTGGATATACGTATGTATATATGTATACATGTATATTATATATGTATGCATATATATATATATATATATATATATATATATATATATATATATATATATATATATATATATATACATATATATATATACATATATATACATATATATACATATATATATATATATACATATATATATACATATATATATGTACATATATGTAATGTATATATATATATATGTATATATATATATGTACATATATATATATATATATATATATATATATATACATTATATATATATATATATATATATATATATATATAATGTATATATATACATATATATTATATATGTATGCATATATATATATATATATATATATATATATATATATATATATATATATATATATTATGTGTGTTAATATGTATATATTTATATATATGCATTTGTTGTGTGTGTTTATATGTATGTATATGTTTATTTATATGTATGCATATATATGTATATGTACATTATATAGTATGAATTTATGTATTTATGTGTGTGTGTGAGAGAGAGAGAGAGAGAGAAAGTGGTTGAGTGAGTGTAGGAAGAGGATAGATGTCAAAGACACGATAAACTGTTAGAGGTCTATAATATGAAAAAATAGAAGAAAGAAGACGTGCAATTTAGAAGAAAAGAGGCATAATGTGTCCGCCGGGTGACACACACGCTGTCTGCTTTCATGTTGTATTTGGTGCAGCGTTGGTAAGGTGATTTAGGAGGGAGCAAGGGGAATAAGGACACACGCGGAGGAGAGGAAATGGAGACGGAGTGATAGAAGAAGGGTACAAGAAAGAGGAAGGCTTAGAGGGAGGGAGATGAATAAGGAAGGAGAGAAGGGATAAGAGCAAGACGTAGAAAGGAGGGAGGGAGGAAGAGGAATAGAGAGTAGAGAAAGAGCAAGAGGTAGAGAGGGGGGAGGGGCAAGGAAAACGGGCAATAGCGAAAGAAACAGAGAGAGAGAGAGAGAGAATGAGTGAGTGTTTGACTAAGAGAGTTCGTGTATTTATCCTGTGTTCCGGATCGGAGGTGATGCAACACGCCACGCTAAGGCCTCGCTCCCTCCCGTGCGCACATGAAGGCTGTGATAAAGAGAGACAAGGGGATATTAAGAAAAGAGACAGTGGGGGAAGAGGAAGTCAGAGGGAAGGGAGGGAGGGAGAGAGAGAGAGAGAGAGAGAGAAGAGAGAGAGAGAGAGAGAGAGAGAGAGAGAGAGAGAGAGAGAGAGAGAGAGAGAGGGAGGGAGGGAGGGAGGGGGGGGGGCAGACGGATATGCAGATAGACAAGAGAGTCACAGTGCAGAGCCACAGTCACAGAGAAACGCAACGACAGTGTATTCCAAACCGTGCACATCGCCCCCCCCCTCCCCCCCCAGCGGAGAGCACCCTTCCCCGCCTGCATACACGCCCGAGGAAAGCGGGACCCGGGCGCGCGGTGCAGCTCAAGGTCGTTGCTTTAGCATGCACGGCCGGTGTTTGGTCAATAGGGGTCGGCGTCACCCTGGCTGCTACGAACCCCCGAGTATGTGACGTCATTCGTACACGAAGCCTGCATGTTGTATTGGTTCGTTTGATGTCCCGACGCCCAGCTCTCGGCTCCGGCGGCCCTGTACGCTGCGCCTGGCTCTCCGTCTGTTAGGCTCTCTTTCTGTGTGTCAGGATGTTTTTGTGTGTGTGTGTGTGTGTGTGTGTGTGTGTGTGTGTGTGTGTGTTTGTATCTGCCGGTCTTTAATCTGCATGTTTGGGAAATCCCTGTGGAAGAAGTATGTGCCATTGACGAAGGCGAGCGACTCGTGGGAGGGATAAAGACCGCTTATTTTATTCTTCTCTTCTGCTGCTTGTGTTTCTTTGATTCCCTGTGGGCTGAACGCTATTCTGTCCCAGTATTTCCCTTCCTTTCTCCTTTTTATTTTTTTTATTTTTCTCTACCTTTTTTTCGTTTTTCAACTTATTTAATTTTCCTTCGTTCCCAGATCATTTTTTTTTAACTGTGCCTTCTCTTCTGGGTAACTCTGCTCCTTCTCATCCTAACCCTCATCTTTATCTCTCTTTCGTTTTTCTTTTCTAATCCTTTATTTTTTCTCCTTTTCTTCATCTCCCAATCTTCCCGTCGTCCTACTCCTGTTTCCATTCCCCCTTTCTCCCATTTTTCTAGAGCGTTTCTGTTTATTTTTTCTTCACGCATCTCTACGTCCCCTTCTATCTGCCTTTGGTTTTGTCTGTTCTTTCTCTCTCACCTTTCCCTCCCTCTTTCTGTCTGTTTTGTTTTCTTCACTTTCTTTCCTGCCTTTTCTCTATCTGTGTTTGTATTTTGTCGCTCGCTCCTCACCCCTCCCTGTGTTTTATTTTTTCTGTCTTTCCTTTCCCCCCTCACTATCTATCATTATTCTCTCTCTCTTTCTCTCTCTCTCTCTCTCTCTCTCTCTCTCTCTCTCTCTCTCTCTCTCTCTCTCTCTCTCTCTCTCTCTCTCTCTCTCTCTCTCTCTCTCCCTTCCCCCTCTCTCTCCCTTCCCCCTCTCTCTCCCTCTCTTCCCTCTCTCTCTCCCTTCCCCCTCCCTCTCTCCCTTCCCCCTCTCTCTCTCCCTTCCCCCTCTCTCTCTCCCTTCATCCCTCTCTCTCTCTCTCCCTTCCTCCCTCCCTCCCTCTCCCTCTCTCTCTCTCTCTCTCTCTCTCTCTCTCTCTCTCTCTCTCTCTCTCTCTCTCTCTCTCTCTCTCTCTCTCTCTCTCTCTCTCTCTCTCTCTCTTTCTCTCTCTCTCTGCACTTTCTCCCCCTCTCTCTCTCCTCTCGTTTTTACCTTTTCCTCGCCTTGCTCTCTCCCGTCTCGTCCACTGCATTCGACCTTCATTGTTCCTCGCGCCGACTAAATCTCTTGATCATTACTCTAAAGACAAGTAATCTCCCCCACCCACCCCCTTCCCCCCACACCCTACACCCCCCTCCCGACTCCATCCTCTCTCCCCCACCCCCACCACCCCCTCCCGACTCCATCCTCTCTCCCCACCCCCCACACCCCCTCCCGACTCCATCCTCTCCCCCTCCCCTCCCCTCACCCCCACCCCCCACTTCCCACGGGTATGGTTTGTATTTCAATTTGCTTTCCCTTCCGACTCTGAGCCTTCGCAGCAATTTCAATTTGGGAGGGAATTTTCCTCATTGGCGCCATTCTGTCTCCCTGTTTTCTTTCTTACGTGTCTGTCTGCCTCTCTCTCTCTCTCTTATTCTCTCTCTCTCTCTCTCTCTCTCTCTCTTTCTCTTTCTCTTTCTCTTTCTCTTTCTCTCACTCTCTCTTATTCTTTCTCTCTCTCTCTCTCTTTCTCTCTCTTATTCTCTCACTCTCTCTCTCTCTCTTATTCTCTCTCTCTCTCTCTCTCTCTCTCTCTCTCTCTCTGTCTCTCTCTCTCTCTCTCTCTCTCTCTCTCTCTCTCTCTCTCTCTCTCTCTCTCTCTCTCTCTCATTCTCTCGCTCTCACTCTCTCTCATTCTCTCTCTCCCTCTCCCTCATTCTTTGTTTGTTATTTTCCTTTCCCTCTCCCCATCTCTCTCCATTTATCAATCTCTGTATCTGTGTTTCTTTTCTTATCCTTCCATTCTTCCTTTTAGCACTTCGACGTCCGGCCCCCTTTGCCCCCCCTCCCTCCTCCCCCTCCCGCCCCGCCCAGGCTGCAACGCGCCTTTGCTCTGCGTGTATTTTAGCGGCAACGTCGTCCCACCATTTCCTTGTTCGTGCTTTACTTCCGGTTTACTTCCTTCTCTTTTTTCTCTCTCTTCCTTTCTCTCGCTTTCTCTCTTTTTTCTCCTGTTCTCTCTCTCTCTCTCCCTCTCCCCTCTCCCTCTCCCTCTCCCTCTCCCTCTCCCCTTCCTCCCCCTCTCTCCTCTCTCTCTCTCTATCCTCCCTCTCTCCTCTCTCTCTCCTTTCTCTCTCCCCTCCCTCTCTCTCTTTCTCTCCCCACCCTCTCTCTCTTTCTCTCCCACCCTCTCTCTCTTTCTCTCCCACCCTCTCTTTCTCCTCCCTACCTCTCTCTCCCTCCCTCTCTCTCTCTCCCTCCCCTTCCTCCCTCTCTCTCTCTCTCTCTCTCTCTCTCTCTCTCTCTCTCTCTCTCTCTCTCTCTCTCTCCCTCTCTCTCTCTCTCTCTCTTTCTCTCTCTCTCTCTCTCTCTCTACTTCTTTGTCTCTCTTTTATTCTCTCTCTCTCTCTTACTCTCTCTCTCTCTCTCTCTCTCTCTCTCTCTCTCTCTCTCTCTCTCTCTCTCTCTCTCTCTCTCACTCTCTCTCTTTCATTCTCTCTCTCTCTCTCTCTCTCTCTCTCTCTTTCTTTATCTCTCTCTCTCTTATTCACTCTGTCTCTCTCTCTCTTTCATTCTCTCTCTCTCTCTTTTATTCACTCTCTCCCTCTTTTATTCACTCTCTCCTTCTCTCTCTTTCATTTTCTCTCTCTCTCTCTTTCACTCTCTCTCTCTCTCTCTCTCTCTCTCTCTCTCTCTCGCTTTCTCCCCTTCTCTCTCTCTCGCTCTCCTTCTCTCTCTCTCCCGCTCTCCCCTTCCCCCCTCTCTCTCCCCTCCCTCTCTCTCTCTCTCTCTCTCTCTCTCTCTCTCTCTCTCTCTCTCTCTCTCTCTCTCTCTCTCTCTCTCTCTCTCTCTCTCTCTCTCTCTCTCTCTCCCCACCTCCTTATCTATTTCTCTTTCTTGCTCTCCTTCCCCTCCCTTTCTTTCTTTTGCTTTTCTTCCTTCCTCCCCTCTCCCCTCTCCCCTCTTCCCTCTTCCCATCTTCCCTCTTCCCATCCCCTCTTCCCTCCTATTTCACCACCACCGCCATCCTCATCATCATCATCATCATCTATTCTATTATATTCCTGTTTACAAAGCTTTCCCCCGCCTTGTTCCCCCGCCACACCAGGCCAAGCCACACTCCCGCAATCCAATGTACTGTGTAGATCTTAAGCTGCCAAGCCACCCAGCCAATTTCGCCGAATTGTGCTTGGAATCCGAGAAAGTTTGATGTCGGTGCGTGCGTGTGGGGGAGGGAAAGGGAAGGAAGGAAGGAGGGTAGAGCGAGAGAGGGAGGAGGGAGGAAGGAGAGGAGGAGAGGTGAGGAAGAAGGGAAGGAGGAAGGAGGAGGCGGAGGAGGAGGGAGGAGAGGAGGAGGAAGGAGGGGGTAGGGATATCGGAGGAGGATTTTTTGTTTATAGTTATGCATAAATTTGTTTCGTATTTTTTATTGTTGTTATTGTCATGTTTATGGTTTTGTTATCATCTTTGTTGGTGATTTTGTTGTTGCTGTTGCTATTGTTATTATTGTTGCTGTTGTTCTTGTTCTTGTTTTATTTTAATTGATATCATCATTATCCCCCTTCCCCTCTCCCTCCCTCCCTCTCGCTCCTTCCCCCCACCTTTATTCTCTCTCCCCACCTCTCACCCTCTCTCCCTTTCCCTTCCCGCCACCTGTCTCCCTGTTCCTCCTTTCCCTTCATTCCCTATCTCTTCCCTCACTTCTGCCTGTGTTGCCTCCCTCCCCAGGTCCTGCTCTCTTCTCTCCCCCTGTGGAACTTCTCTCTCTCTACCCCCTTCACCTACTCCTCCTCCTCCTCTTCCCCTTCCCCTTCCCGACTTCCTCCTCCTCTTCCCCTTCCCCTTCCTCTTCCTCTCTTTTCTCCTCCTCCTCTCCTTCCTCTTTTATTTGTCTTCCTCCTCCTCCCCCTCCCCCTCCCACCCCTTCCTCTTCCCACCTCCTCCTCATTCTTCCTTATCCTCCTCCCTCCTCCTCATTCCTCCTCTCTCCTCCTCCAGACGCGTTCCATTTTCTCTTCCTTCAGATCTTGGTAATGAAGTGCAACGGGAGGCTCGAGTGTGCACATTGCAAGTTGATCGATGAGAGTCAGCGGGTCGGGCGAGCGGAAAAGGGAATGGGTAAATGGGAGGGGCGATAGGAGAGGGAGGGAAGGAGGGAGGGAGGGAGAGGAGGGGAGGTAGAGTGGATGGGGTTGGGTGAGAAACGAGGGAGGAGGGTGGGGGGAAGAGGGAGGGAATGGATGGGGTGGGTGAGGAAGGGAGGGAGGGAATAAGGTAGAAGAAGGAGGGAAGAGAGAGGGAAGGGAGAGAGGAGGAAGGTGGGGGAGGTAGAATGGATGTGGTGGGATAGATAGGAGGGAGGAGGGAGGAAGGAAAGGAGATGAAGAGTAGAATGGATGGGGGTGGGTGAGAAAGGAGGGAGGAGGGAGGGAAGAAGGTAGAATGGATGGGGGTGGGTGAGAATGGAGGGAGGAGGAGAAGAGGAAGGAGGAAGAGTAAGAATGGATGGGGGTGGGTGAGAAAGGAGGGAGGAGGGAGGGAAGAAGGTAGAATGGATGGGGGTGGGTGAGAATGGAGGGAGGAGGGAGGGAAGAAGGTAGAAGGGATGAGACTGGGTGAGAAGGGAGGGAGGGAGGGGATGTAGAATAGATGGGGGTGGGTGAGAAACGAGGGAGGAGGGAGGGAAGGGAAGAAGGTAAAATGGATGGGGGTGGGTGAGGAAGAGGAGGGAAGGAGGAAGGAAAGGGAAGAAGAAGGTACAGAATGGATGGGGGTGGGTGAGAAGGGAGGGAGGGAGGAAAGGTAAAATGGATGGGGTTGGGTGAGGAAAGGAGGGGAAGAGGAGGAAGAAATAAGAATAGATGGGGTGGGTGAGAAGGAGGGAAGGAGGGAGGAGGAAGAAGGTAAGAATGGATGGGGCGGGTGAAGGAGGGGAAAGGAACATGGAGAGGGGTTGGTGAGAATGGGAGGGAGGGAGGAAAAAGGAAGGGAAGGAAAGAGGAGGTAATGAGAGAAAAGGAATGGGAGGGAGAGAATGAAGATGGAGTTCAGTGAGTAAGGGAGGAGGGAGGGGAAGGGTAACGAAGGAAAGGAATGGATGGAAGGAAACAATAAAGAAGGAAAGGAACAACGGAAGGACTGGAGAGAGAGTGAAGGAGGGAGGGAAGAGATGGAAAGGATTATGGGGGAGAGAGAAGAAAGAGAAAGAGATTTGTAGGTAGAACGAAAAGAGGGAAGCAAGGAATGAATGAAGGAAGGAAGTAAGGAAGAGAGGGAGCGGGGAAGGAGGGAGGGAGAGAGTGAACGAGAGAGAGAGAGAGAGAGAGAGGAAGCTAAAAAGGGAAGAAGAGACACCGCGAGACTCGTGAAGACCTGTAAATAAATACACGTTGCGACACGCTGGGCTGAAGCCTCGGCCGAAGCGACTTCGGAGGTGGAGTCATGGCGGCGTCATCGCGGTTCCCTGTGGCCGAGTGTGCGTGGCGCCCGCGCGGATTCGCGTGTGTGTGCGTGTGCGTGTGCGTGTTCGTGTGTGTGTGTGTGTCTGTGTGTGTGTGTCTGTGTGTGTGTGGGTGTGTGTGTGTGGGTGTGGGTGTGTGTGTAGTGTGTGTGTGTGTGTGTGTGACTTTGAGAGAGAGAGAGAGAGAGAGAGAGAGAGAGAGAGAGAGAGAGAGAGAGAGAGAGAGCGCCAGGTATGTACACGTCCGTGCATACGGAGTCACACACACACATACACAGAGGGAGAGGAGACAGGCACAGACAGAGAGAGAAAACGATAGGCTGAGAGAGGGAAAGGGAGACCGACCGATAAGGAAACAAATGACTGCGACGAATTTCTTTTTCTTCATCTTCTTAATCCTCCTTTCTTTATAGAGAGCTAGCAGATAGGATCGGGACCTCCCCCGCCGTTCCCTGTTGCGACACGCGAGATGCCATAAAGCCTTTACTGTATTGCAGCGTAGGGGGGAATTGACCCTTAAGGGATCGTTGCAGCGTCATCCAGCATCTGAGAATAGGTCGAGTGAGGTCATTACCGTCGCTGGCACATCGTCTTTTGTTGCAAAGGTCGTCTGCAACGCGTTTTGTTGTTGTTAGCGAGTGAGTGGGGGCAGGTTTTCTTTCATCCATTTCTAATTTGGTTAATTGGTCCCTCTTGTGATCGTTGTGGGCATTGTTGTCTTATCATTGTCATTATTATCAATAATTGTTATTAATAGCATTTTCCCTATTTTTACTACTTCCATTACTGCTACTACTTCTATTACATCTGTTATTATTGTTCATCATTATTGTCGTTTGTATAGTCACTGTCGTTTATTTGTTTGTTTATTCAATTACTGACTTCTCAGTGTGTGATGTGTATATTTCCATCATCACCATCATCAGGTGTGATGGGTCGGTTTGGTTTGTGTTGCAACTGGCTGGATTGCCTCTGAAATCTTGTGATTCCTTTGTATTGATTGTGGGGAGCGGAGGGGGGGAGGGAGGAGGAGGAGGGGGAGAGGGAGGGATGGGAGGGAGGAGGGGGAGAGGGAGGGATGGGGGAGGGAGGAGGGGGAAGGAAGGGAGGGATGGGAGGGAGGAGGGGGAAGAGGGAGGAGGATTGGAGGGAGGAGGAGGAGGGAGGGGGGAGGGAGGGATGGGAGGGATATTGAGAGAGGAAAGGGGAGGGTTCTTGAGGAGGGGGAGGGAAGGGAAGAAGGGATGAGGAGAGGGGGGAGGGAGGGAGGGCATGGGAATTCGTGACAGGGGAGCAAAGAGCAAACAATAAAGGGGGAAGAAGGTGGAAGGATTAAAGAGGGGAAAGGGAAAGGGGTGAAGGGGAGGGGAATGGCCCACCGCCGGTCGTTGTTGCTAGGCTGTGAGAGGGGAAAGGGGGTCGACCTTGGGAATTTCAAGGGTACGGCCAGATGTGCGTGCGTGCGTGTGTGTGTGTGCGGTGCGGCACGTGCCACTCGGTCACCGTTACACCTGTTCGCACATGTGAGTCAGGTCTCGTCGCTGCCGCTGACGAGAAAGGCTCTCTGTGCTGGGGTATTATGCAACGGCGGGGCGTGATGTTGCAGGCCAATGTGTAATATGTGGGACTTGTTTGCTTGTGTGTGTGACGTGTGTGCTTATGTATGTTTTTGTGTGTAATTTATGTGCTTATGTATGTTTTTGTGTGTAATTTATGTGCTTATGTACGTTTTTGTGTGTAATTTATGTGATTATGTATGTGTTTGTATGTGTGACTTGTGTGTTGGTGTGTGTGCGTGTGCATGTACATGTGTGTAATTTAAGTGATAGTA
>NC_091559.1:46573938-46578938 GCF_042767895.1 Penaeus vannamei | reverse complement strand
ATGATGATGACGATAGAGATGAATGAGAAATTGAAGAGGAAGAAGATGACGATGATGATAGAGATGAATGAGAAATTGAAGAGGAGGAAGATGACGATGATGATGATAGAGATGAATGAGAAATTGAAGAGGAGGAAGATGACGATGATGATAGAGATGAATGAGAAATTGAAGGAGGAGGAGGAGGAGGACGACGGGGATGAAAGAAACGAAGAAAGAGAAAAGAATTATACAATATTTTCTTCCTTCTTCGTTTCTTTCTTCTTAAGGCGACGTCTCACTCAGGTCGATCTTTCACGCCGAAGGATCAAAGCGAACCCGATAGCGTTCGGAGGCGCCCGCGAGAGAGGTCACTGGCCCGCCGCCGCCGCCGCCCTCGCTCATGCTACTCCAACTCAGTGCGTTCTTGGGCTTTGCTTTTTATTTTTATTATTTTTCCGCTTGTTATTCGTCTTTCTTTGTTTTTATTTGTTTTTCTGTCTTATTCTCTCTCCTCTCCTTTTCCCTCTTATTATCTCTCTCTCTCTCTCTCCTTTTCTATCTTATGTTCTCTCTCTCTCTTATTTTCTCTCTCTCTCTCTCTCTCTCTCTCTCTCTCTCTCTCTCTCTCTCTCTCTCTCTCTCTCTCTCTCTCTCTCTCTCTCTCCCTCTCTCTCTCTCTCCCTCACTCTTAGTCTCTCTCTCTCTCTCTTATTCTCTCTCTCCCCCTCCTCTCTCTCTCTCCCCCCTCTCTCCCTCTCCCTCCCTCCCTCCCTCCCTCTCCCCTATTACCTCCTCCTCAGACTGGAGGTCCAGCGACCATGCTTTTTTAATAAGTAAAGGCCCTCTACAGGTACATGTTGGGCTGCTCGCGCGTGTAGTCCTGGGATTGGCCATTGGGAGGAATAGGCTCGGGAGGTCGAGGTGGCACTGGGGGGGGGGGGGGTCGTTGAGGTCGTCCAAGTCGGTGGGATGCTGCGTATGCTCCCTTTTTTTTTTTTTTTTTTTTCTTACTGTCTCTTACTCTTTTGTCGTTTCTTGCTTTCTTTCTTTCTTCTTTTTCTCTAACTCTTTTACTCTCTCTCACTCTCTTTCTCTTCCTTTCCCTTTCCTCTTCATTCTCCTTCTCCCCCCGTCTCCATCCTTCTTTCCCTCCCTCCCTCCCTCCTTCCTTCCTTTCTTCCTCTCACCATCCCCTCCTCCCCCATACCTAACCCCTTCCCTCTACCCCCCTCCTCCCCCGTACCTAACCCTTCCCTCTACCCCCCTCCTCCCCCATACCTAACCCCTTCCCTCTACCCCCCCCCCTCTCCTTGCACCATGAGGGAGTGCCGTGAACAAGATTGAGAGGCAGTAAGGAACCCTCCCCTCCCTCCCCCTTGGCACTACCTCCCCCGCCTGGTCCCCCCGGTGGGAGTCCGTCGGGAGCAAGTAAAGGCCATTTGTGCGTACTTGTTTGGCTTATGCGGCGCTGTTTGGGTGCGTGGATGGGTGTGCATGGTTGTGTGGCGCACGCACGCACACGCAAGTAGACGCAAGCAAAGGTGCGATTCACATACACGTACACATTCACAAACTCGTACACATACATACTCATACTCATATTTATGCACACACACGCACGTACACAGACAGACAAACAGACACAGAGTGAACAAAACCGTCATTTCACAAAAGTTATTCACGAGGACGACTTCTCATCATACACGCTATTATTATTTTTTGTATTTATCTTTTTTTTTCTTTTTCTCATTCTCCTCCTTCGTCCTCTTTTTCGTTCAGTCATTCTTCCTCCTCTTCCTTTTCTTCCTCCCTCCTCCTTTTCCTCCTTCTCCTCCCCACCCTCCTCCTTCTCCTTTTCCTCCCCACCCTCCTCCTTCTCCTTTTCCTCCCCACCCTCCTCCTTCTCCTTTTCCTCCCCACCCTCCTCCTTCTCCTTTTCCTCCCACCCTCCTCCTACTCCTTTTCCTCCCCCACCATCCTCTCCTCCTCGTCCTTTTCCTCCCCCCCTCCTCCTCCTCCTTTTCCTCCCCCTCCTCCTTCTCCTCCCCCCCTCCTCCTTTTCCTCTCCCCCCCCTCTGCTCCTCCTCGTTCAGTCATTCTTCTTCTCTTTCTTATCCTTCTTCCTTTTCTTCTCGGTTCAGCCCGCAAAGGAGACTCCGGCAGCTGATGCGAGTCGTCCAAAAGTTTTATATTCCTGGACGACGTTCCTCCTCGCGGGGTCGTCGCTCTGCCCCCTCTCCCCATCCTCCCCCACATTGACAGGGGTGGGGGGGGGCAAAGGAAGGGGGAGGGAAGGTAGTAGGGGTAGTGGAGAGGAGGTAGGATGGTGGAGGTCGTCCTGGGTGGGGGTGGCGGGGGAGGGTAGTAGGGGTAGTGGAGAGGAGGTAGGAAGGAGGTCGTCCTGTTCCTCAGCTAAGAGTCGTCCAAAAGTCTTTCCTGAACGACTATCCTTCGCTCAGGTCATCGCTTTGCCCCCCCTCTCCCCTCCCCCTCCCTCCCCTCCCCACTTGAAGGGAGAGGAATAGGGTGGGGGAAGGGGTGGGGGGGGTGAGGGGAGGTGGAAAGGAGGTCGTACTCTCTTGCCCGCCGGGAGTCGTCAGGCGGAGGGCGGGCAGGAGGAGGTCGCCGTGATCCCCATCACTCGGGGCTCTGAAAGGGGATTGCTTCGGCCGGAAACCAATCCTTACGGTTGATCCTCTGGCTTGGGAGGGCGGGCGGGGGAGGAGGAAGAGGGAGGGAGGGAGGAGGAAGACTTGGATGGAGGAGGGAGGGAGGAAGACTTGGGTGGGGGAGGGAGGGAGGAGACTTGGGTGGGGGAGGGAGGGAGGAAGACTTGGGTGGGGAGGGAGGGAGGAAGACTTGGGTGGGGAAGGAGGAGGAAGACTTAAATGGGAGAGGGAGGGAGGAAGACTTGGATGGGGGAGGGAGGGAGGAAGACTGGGTGGGGAGGAGGGAAGGAGGAGGAAGACTTGGATGGGGGAGGGAGGATAGGGTAAGTGGGGGTGTAAAGAGAGGAGGTTAAGGGAAGTGGATTCCTGGGGAGAGGAGCGAGGGAGGGGAGGTGGGGCTGTAAGTGGGTTCAGAGTGAGTGAGTGAGTGAGGAAGGGTTGGATGGGGAGGGTGGGTCGGGGTCAGTGGGTTCCTAGGAAGATGGATGAAGGAAGGAAGACAGGGAGGGGTGGATATCTTGTGGATGAGCGTGGGAGGAAGTAGGTAGACGGAGGATGGGGTCAGGGGGGTCAGGGGGGGAAGTGGATACCTGGGTGGCTGTGGGGTGGGGGTGAGGGGGATTTAGAGGGGAGGTAAGGGGATGTCTGGGGGATGAAGAGGGAGAGGGGGGGCGGGGGTCAGGGAGGGGCAGGGGATGCGTGTCAGGGTTTTTTTCTCTTTCTTTTTTTCTTCCCTTTTCTCTATTGGCTTTTACATCTATCGTTCCCTTTTTCAGTGAGTCTTTTTAATCGCCGGGCAGTTTGTATTTTTTTTATTTGTTTTGTTTGTTTGGTGGCGCTTGATTGCCGGCCGCCCTGCAGGGATCCGTGTTTCCGGGCGTGACTGTTTGTCTTGGTTCATTTTTGGAGTAAAGTTCCTCGCGCTTTCTCCCTTCTCTGCCTTTCTTCCTCCTTTTTTTCTTCTTTTTCTTTCTTGCCTGTCTCTTTCTCAGATTTCCTCTCCCTCTCCCCCTCTCTCCTTCACCTCTCATCCTCCCTCCCTCTCCCTTTCTCTCTCATCCTCCCTCCCTCTCCCTTTCTCTCTCATCCTCCATCCCTCTCCCTTTCTCTCTCATCCTCCCTCCCTCTCCATTTCTCTCTCATCACCTTTCATCCTCCCTCCCTCTCCCTTTCTCTCTCATCCTCCCTCCCTCTCCCTTTCTCTCTCTTCATCTCTCATCCTCCCTCCTCCTCCCTATTCCCCTCTCTCACTCTCCCTTCCTCCCTTCCTCTCTTCGCCTACCGTTTCCTCCGTCCCCGGAGAACCCGAGGAAGTATAAGCGAAGGAAGAGGGGAGAAGGCCAAGAAAATCGCGAGGAATGTTGATATCTGGGCGATCGGGGAGAGAGGGAGAGAGAGAGAGGGGGGAGGGAAGGAAAGGGAGAGGGGAGGGAAGGAAAGGGAAAGGGGAGGGGAGGGAAGGAAAGGGAGAGGGGAGGGAAGGAAAGGGAGAGGAGAGAGAGAGAGAGAGAGGAGAGAGAGAGAGAGAGAGGAGAGAGAGAGAGAGAGGAGAGAGAGAGAGAGAGAGAGGGGAGAGAGAGAGAGAGAGAGAGAGAGAGGAGAGAGAGAGAGAGAGAGAGAGAGAGGAGAGAGAGAGAGAGAGAGAGAGAGAGGAGAGAGAGAGAGAGAGAGAGAGAGAGAGAGAGAGAGAGAGAGAGAGAGAGAGAGAGAGAGAGAGAGAGAGAGGAGAGAGAGAGAGAGAGAGAGAGAGAGAGAGAGAGAGAGAGAGAGAGAGAGAGAGAGAGAGAGAGAGAGAGAGAGAGAGAGAGAGAGAGAGAGAGAGAGAGAGAGGAGAGAGAGAGAGAGAGAGAGAGAGAGAGAGAGAGAGAGAGAGAGAGAGGAAGAGGATGGGACCGGAAATTAAGACGCTAAAAGGACCTCGGGGTAAAGGGTTAATATCGGCAGACGACCCAACTTGGAAAACCCGACATGTTGACGAGGAAACGTAGAGATAAACGAATAAATAAGCGATAACGCGGGAACCAGGAGGAACTTCTGGAAAGCCTTCGGAAGAGAGCTGCTCCTCCATCAAGGCGAAGGGAAAAATCCAGGGCGCCATCCATCCATTCGCGAGAGCAGAGCGCGTTTTACTTCTCTCTTCCTCTCTCTCGGTCCTTCGCCCTCCCTCCTTTCTTCGCCCTTCTTTACTCCTTCTTTCCTTCCTTCCCTCCCTGTCTCCCTCCTTCGTCCTCTCCTCCCCCCCCCACACTTTGTATTCTTGCATTCCTCTTCTCTCCTTTCTCTCCCTCCTTCTCTCGCACCCTCTTTCCCCTTCCCGTCCTCCCTCTCTCCCTACTCCCCCTTTCCTTT
>NC_091559.1:46561438-46568938 GCF_042767895.1 Penaeus vannamei | reverse complement strand
TGATATTGAACGAAATGTCTAATGTATCTATTTCAGGCTCTGGCGCTTCCTGTTTATCCGTCTCTCCCTCTTTAGTCTCCTTTCTCCTTTTCCTCCTCGCCGTCTTTCTTCTCGTCCTTCTCTTCTTTCCTCCCCCCCACCCCTCTCTCCCGCTGTTTCCCCTTTTCTTTCTCCTTGTCTTCTTTTTCCCCTCTTACTTCTCTTCGTCTTGCTCCTCACCCACTTTCTCTTTTCCCCTATTTCCATCTTTACTAACTCTTTCCTTCTCTCCCTCCTCTCTTTAACTCCTCTTTTTACTTTTTCCTCTCCCTCTTGCTCCTCATTTCCCTCCTCTTTATTGTTTCCTTATTCCTTCTCTTCCCCTTCCTCCTCTTTGCCTTACAATTCCTCTCTATCTCCCTCGTCCTTCTCTTTTTCCTCCACGCCATTCTCCTCTCCCTCTTACTCTTCCTCCTTCCGCTGTCTCCACTCCCTCTTACTCTTCCTCCTTCCGCTGTCTCCTCTCCCCCTTCCTTCTCTTCCTCCTCCTCCTTCCTCTACGCCATTCTCCTCTCCCTCTTACTCTTCCTCCTTCCGCTGTCTCCTTCCTCTCCCCCTTCCTCCTCCTCTTCTCCCTCTTACTCCTCCTCCTCCCTTCCTCTACGCCATTCTCCTCTTCCTCCTTACTCTTCCTCCTTCCACGCTGTCTCCTCTCCCCCTTCCTCCTCCTCCTCCTCCTCCTCCTCCTCCCTCCTCCTCCTCCTTTCTCTACGCCATTCTCCTCTCCCTCTTTACTCTTCCTCCCCTTCCGCTGTCCCTACCCTCTCTCCCCTTCCTCCACTTTTCCACTCCTCTTCCTCTTCCTTCCTCCTCCTCCTCCTTTCTCCTACCGCCATTCTCCTCTCCCTCTTACTCTTCCCTCCTTCCGCCGTCTCCTCTCCCCTTCCCTCCTCTTACTCCCTCCTCCTCACTCTATGGCACCTCCTTCCTCTACGCCATTCTCTTCTCTCGTCTCCTCTCACTCTTCCTCCTTCCGCTGTCTCTCCTCTCCCCCTTCCTCCTCTTCCTCTCCTCCTCCTCCTCCTCCTCCTCCTCCTTCCTCTACGCCATTCTCCTCTCCCTCTTACTCTTCCTCCTTCCGCTGTCTCCTCTCCCCCCCTCTTCCTCCTTTTCCTCCTCTTCCTCCTCCTCCTACTCAGCTTCCTCTACGCCATTCTCCTCTCTCCCTCCTTCCGCTGTCTCTCTCCCCCCTCATTCCTCCCTCCTCCACCTACTCCTTCCTCTACGCCAAATTCTCCTCTCCTACTCACCTTCCGCTGTCTCCTCTCTCCCCCTTCCTCCTTTTCCTCCTCTTCTTCCTCCTCCTCCTCCTCCCCCTCCTCCTCCTCCTCCTCCTCCTGCGCTCCATCTCCCATTGTTTGAATTACCGCCGTCATTAAATCTCCGCTTTGATATTTGGGACTTGGTTCGCACGCCGGCCACCCACCCCCTCGCGAAACCCCATAACCATTTCATTCGCAACAGCGGGTTTTGCCTGAGCATTAAATATCTCACGCTCCCCCTCTCCCCTCTCCCTCTCCCCCCTCTCCCCTCTCCCCTCCTCCACCCCCTCTCCCTTTCCCCTCTCCCCTCCTCCACACCCCCTCTCCCTTTCCCCCTTCCTCTCGTTCGTCTTCTCCTTTGCGTTATCTTGTGTGATTTCTTCTCCCCTCATTCTTATCGTTATCGTTATCATTGCCCCTTCCCTTTTTTCTCTCTCTTTCCTCGTCCCTGTCTCCTTACCCTTACCCTTTCCTCATCCTTCTTCGTATTCGCTTTTCCCTTCTTCGTCCCCCTCCTCCCATTCCATTTTTCCTTTTCAGGTGCTTCCTCTCCTTCCTATTCCTCCTCTCCCCTTCTCATTCGCCTCCGTGCCCCTCTTCCCCTTCCTCCTCCTCTTTCCCGTTTTCCCTTCCTTTCCCTTCCTTTCCCTTCCCCTTCCTCCTATCCCCTTTTCTCTTCCCTTCACCTTTGCTGTTTCCCCATCCCTTTTTTCCCTTCCCTTTTCCCCTCCCCCTTCTCCTCTCCCCTCCCCATCCCCCTTCTCCTCTCCCCCTCCCCTCCCTCTTCTCCTCTCCCCTCCCCTCCCCCTTCTCCTCTCCTCTCCCCTCCACCTTCTCCTCTCCCCTCCCCCTTCTCCTCTCTCACCTCCCCCTCCCCATCCCCCTTCTCCTCTCCCCCTCCCCCTCCCCCTTCTCCTCTCCTCTCCCCCTCCCCCTTCCTCCTCTCCCCTCCCCCTTCTCCTCTCCCCTCGCTTCCTTCTCCCCATGACCTCCTCCCCCTTCATAACCTTTCCTCTCTCCCTCCCTCTCCCCCTTCTCCTCCTCTCCCCTTCTCTCTCTCACTCTCCCTCCCCCTTCTCCTCTCCCTCCCCCTTCTCCTCTCTCTCTCCCTTTCTCCTCTCCCTTCCCCCTTCTCCACGACTCCCCTCCACCCCTTCTCCCCTCCCCTCCCCCTTCTCCTCTCCCTCCCCCTTCTCCTCTCCCTCCCCCTTTCTCCTCTCCCCTCCCCTTCCCCTTCCCCCTTTTCCCCTCCCCTCCCCCTTCTCCTCCCCAATCCAGGAAGGAAAGAAAGAAAAACAGCAGCAGGGAAGGCGTACCAGGTAATGCAACAAGCGCACCTTGCATCACGTGCTGCAACATCGTCTGCACTGGGAGGGGTCCCGGGTTGCAATTGCACGGGTGGGATTTTGCTTCGCGGGGGATCGCCGCCCCTCGGGACTCGTGGGAGGGGGGAGTAGGGGGAGGGGGGGTGAGTGAGGGAGAGAGAGAGAGGGGCATTTATAGTCTTCCTCTCGCACACCCTTTGCCCCCGTCTCCCTCACCCTTTTTCCCTTTCCTCCCTCACTGTTTCTCTCCTCTCCTCTCTCCCCCATGGACCGCTCCCCCCCCCCCCCCTTGCCCTCCTCTTTGCTTGTCTCTTCATCGCCTTCTTCCTCTTTGCTCTTTCCTCTCCTCCTCCTCACTTCTCTTCTCTCTCACTGCCGACCCCTCCCTTCGCTTCCCTTCCCCCTCACCCCTCCCCTTGCGTCTCATAACCCCCTCTCCCTACCCCCGTCCCTGGTTCTTCCTCACCCCCCCCCTCCTCTCCTTGCTTCTCTGTGCATTCCCTCTCCCATATTGTCTTATGTCCCTCCCCTTCCTGCCGCCTTCCCCCTCCCCTTCCCTGTGTCTTGCACACCCCTCCTCCCTCTTCCTCCTCAGTCCTTCTCTCCACGTCCTTCCCTCCTCCTCTCATCCTCCCTGGTCGATCCCCACTACCTCTCCCTCTCCCACTCCTCCTCCACGTAGCCCCCCCCCCCCCTTCCCGTTTCTTCCCTCTCCCTCTCCCCTTCCCTTACCCCCTCCTTCCCTTATCCCCCCCCCCTCCCCTCCACACACAAACTCCACCCAGCCTAAACCGCGCCCTCCGCTCTCCCTCATCCCCGTCCTACTCATTTTCCCTCGTCTCCATCATTATCATTCAATCATTCATTCTCTCTCTTTATCTATCTATCTATCTCTCATCTCTCTCTCTTTCTCTCTTTCTCTCTATATATACACCTCTCTGTCTCTCTGTCTCTCTCTCTCTCTCTCTCTCTCTCTCTCTCTCTCTCTCTCTCTCTCTATATATATCATATGCCTCTCTAACTAACTAGATCTATCTATCTCTCATCTCTTTCTCTCTATCTATCTATGGATCTCTCCTCTTTCTCTCTATCTATCTATGGATCTCTCCTCTTTCTCTCTCTCTCTCTCTATTTATCTCTCTGTTATCTCTCTCTCCTTCCGTGCGTTTCCCTGCCTTTGTGGCGACGGGCGAAGGTCGCCACGTGGGCCTGGGTCGCCCCGCCGCCGAGGGTGAGGCAGCGGCCCTCAAGGCTGACTCGGGGCGGGGGCTGGGACGCGCCGAGACCGAGCGGGGTCTTCGGCTTTAAGATTGCGCCGCGTGAGGTAGGGGTTGGGGGAGGTAGGGGGAGAGAGGGAGGAGCGTGGAGGAGGGATGGGGAGTGGGGGTTGGAGGAGGAGGGAGAGATGAGACGGTGGAGGGGAGGAAAGGGAGGAGTGGGGGATTAGGAGGGGGATGGTTGGGAGTGGGGGTTGGAGGGGATGGTTAGGAGTGGGGGTTGGAGAGAGGGGTTGGGGTGGGGCTTAGAGGGGGGAGGGGTGAAGGGGATGAGTGGGGAGAAGAGAGGGTGGTGGTGGTTGGGGTTGGAGTGAAAGGGGAGGAAAAGGTGTGGTGGGAGGAGTTTTGAGAGTGAGGGAACGAAAGGGGCTGGGGGTTGGAGGGGAGGAAAGGGAGGTAGGGATTGGGGGGGATGGTTGGAGTGGGAGACGTGAGGCGGTGTAGGAGTAGGGGAAACCTTAAGGGGATGTAGGGGTGATGGGGTGGGGGTGGGTGGAGAAGAGAGGGTGGATGCGCATGCATGTGTGCTTGGGTTATGTGTGTCTGTGTCTAAGTGTATGTATTCGTGTGTATATCTATGTGAGTGTATCCATGCGTGTGTCTGTACCTGTGTGAGTATAGGCGTATACATATACACGGAAAACCCCGATTTTCTCCGCCATACTGCTTCGTCAGGACCCGCCTCACCTGCCCTCCTGCAACGCCCACTTCCTCCACCCCAGCAGGAGCCAAGGCGTCACAAGGCCTTCACCTCCAGCTCTTGCCTTCGTTGTCTCGTTGGCGTCTTGTCCGGCGCGACCGCTCCTCGTGCTGCCTGCGGGCGCGTGTACGTGTGCTCAAGGTCTGAGGAAGTCCTTGTGTAGAGCTCATGTGCGCTTCCGTATGTGTCCGTTTTGTGCGTACACGGGAGGGGAGGAACAGGCGATGAAGGTAGAGGAAGGAGGACTGGGGAGGAGGAGATGGAGAGGGAAAGGGAGAGAGAAGAAGAGGTAGGTAGAGAAAGAAAGAGGGAGAAAGTCGAAAGAGGAAGATGGAGGGAGAGAAGGGAGAGAAAGACGGAAAATAGAAAGGAAGGGAAAAGGGGCTGAGAGAGAAGAGAAGAGATGAAGAGGAAGAGGAAGGATGCTGAGTATCCTTGATATATTAATAAGCATCCCTTTTCCCAACCATTATTGAGCCATCAGTGCATCCAGTACCGGCAGTTCTATCAATAAAAAAATAATAACAAGGAATAAATAGATGAATAAATAAGAATTGATAAAGATACAAATCCCTCCTCTTTAAGCAGGCCATCAGGTCACCAAATTCCCCCATGGGTTATTTCCCCGTACTCGTGACCTCATTACTCACGAATGGCAGCGCCTTTGACCCGCTTCGGGGGGATGTTGGCACGTGGGTCGCAGGGAATGGCCCGATCGAGGAGGTGGGCGGCGGGGCGGGGTGGGCGGTAGAGCTGCGCCAGGGGGGGGATTAAGGCCCCAGGGCTCTCGGCAGTCTTCCGGGGGGGCTACGCACTCTCTCTCTCACGCACGCACGCACGCGCATGTGCACGCAGACAGACACATAAACGCAGGCAGACACACACACGCACACGCAGACACACACACACACACGCAGACAGACAGACAGACACACACACGCAGACAGAAACACACACACGCACACAGACACACACACACATAATAGACACACACGCGCAGACAGACACACACACACACACACACACACACACACACACACGCACACACACACACACACACACACACACACACACACACACACACACACACACACACACGCACACACGCACACACACACACATACACACACACACACACACACACACACGCACGCACGCACACAGATGCACACACAGATACACACACACACACACACACACACACATATACACATACACACACATACACACACACACACACACACACACACACACACACACACACACACACACACACACACACATATACACACACACACACACACACACAGATGCACACACACACACACACACACACACACACACACACACACACACACACACACACACACACACACACACACACACTCACACACACACACACACACACACACACGCACACACACACACACACACACACACACACACACACACACACACACACACACACACACACACACACACACACACACACACACACACACACACACACACACACACACACACACACACGTACGCCCATAATTATAATATCGATTGAATAAACTTAAAGTGCCGGTGATAAAAATGGTAATAAAACACCTTAATTGATTCGTAGGTACGTGCGAATGTTTTTTCTTCATCAATTATTTTATAGACACTTATTTATGAACGTCGCTCGGTGAGAAATGGTGTCGCTCAAAAGTCTGTCTGACTTTTTTGTTTCTTTAGGGGAGGAGGTTCCATTGCCTCTTCGTAATTATGTTTTCGTCGCCTAAATATATGCTGCTTTTTTTCTTGTTTTCTTTCTTTTCTTTCTTTTTCTTCTTCTTCTTCTTCTTCGTCTTCTTCTTCTTCATTGTCTGTTTTCCCTCCTTTCTTTCTTGTCTGGATTTTCTCATTTTAGTTCTCTTTTTTTTTTTCTTTTTTTAAGGATGGGAGAGGTGTTGAAGAAAGGTGAATGGTTTTATTAACTATTTCTCATTGTCCTTCTCCTTCTCTTCCTATTCTTTCTTCGCCTTACTTTCCTTGCCCTCCTCATCCTTTTCCGCCTTCTCTACCCTCTCCTCATCCTCATTTTCTACGTTTTGCTCTTCCTCCCTCTTCTTCTTTCCTCCTCTTCCTCTTCCTCCTCCTCCTACCTTCCACTCTTGACGTTTAATAACCTTTTATTCTCTCTCTCTCTCTCTCCTATCCCCCACTTTCCTCCCAGTCTTCCTCCGTGTCCTCCCCCCCCCCCCCCCCAGCATTCTACTGCTAATGCACCCAAAGGCAAAATAAGTGTCCATAAGCAGGAGATCAGAAAAGATTTTTTTCCCCTTCATATCGACACAAAAATACAGAAAATGCAGGGAGCGACCGAGGGGTGCCCCGGGGACCCTTTCCCCCTCTCCCCCTCCCCCCTCCGCCCTTCTTACTATAATGACGCTTTTTTTATCGGCGATTTCTTGCGGTTTTCCCTTTTCCTCCTCGAAATTATCTTCTGCTTTCGGGCGAATGGCAAGGAAGGAAAAATTCTTACTCTTTTTTTTTTCAACCTTTTTGTTTTTTTCATTATTAATGTTACTGTTGGTATTGCTGTTATTGTTGTTATTCTTATTATTGGTGTTCAGTTTTTGTTGTTTCTACTGCTGCTTTATCTACAAAAATATGAATAACAAGCTTCTATCATTAGATATAACGCAAGTGAGATTCGGCTGAAAACAATTGTGATAAGAATAGGATAAGATAAGGGCCTTATCCTCCTATCCCCTCTCTTCGACCCTCCCCCTGCTCCTATTCCCCTTCGCTTCCCCCCACTCCCCTCCCCTCCCCCTGCCCCTCTTCCCCTTCGCTACCCCCCACTCCCCTCCCCTCCCCCTGCCCCTCTTCCCCTTCGCTACCCCCCACTCTCCTCCCCT
>NC_091559.1:46548938-46551438 GCF_042767895.1 Penaeus vannamei | reverse complement strand
TAGTGCAGTAAGTATTTTTCAATGTAAAGTCCTTAAAGCTGATAAATACTTACTGATATATGACTAATTATTCACATATTTTCTATAACACAAAGTTAAATGTCTGCTCATGACAGGTTGGCAGCGATGAGGGGTATGCCTCGTCAAGAGCAAGTTCTCGTCACTGCCCAGAAGAGGAGAAGGGTGACATATGGGAGGCAGTGTTGGAAGGCCCTCCTTTAACCTCCCGGAGAACCTGGGAAAACCTCGGGCACCCAGCAACTACCAAGGAGAAGTTATTTTTGACGGAAACTGGGACTGAGACATCTCACAGGTATGGAGATTAATTTAAGTGTTTCTGTAGGATCTCAGCTACATGAAATTCTGCCAAGTGAAAATTTCATAAGATATTTAGTAAATAATCAAACATGCTCTTATGGTTACAGGGTTTGGGTAGTATACCAGCAGCTATGGGGGAGCTTTGGTGCTGCTCACTATGTGCCAAGTCTACAAGTTTGCTCTGAGGAGAAGCTGTGTCAAGATTTGTTGCATCTTATGGTTGGCTTGCCGTCTTTGAATTTCCCATGGCATCAGGTGGGGCTCATGTTTTTTGCATTTTTCAGTGTATGCTGTTTGTGTAAATGACAAGCTGACTACTTATATATGTGAAGGCATATAATTTTTCTGTATGTATCTGTGGCTCAAAATTTAGATTAGAGGGTCATGAACATAAACATGATTTTTTATTTAGATTTTTGTGAAGTTCTCAGCATATTCTGAACTAATACACAAGAGAAAGAATAGCAGAAAAAAAAATTAATGGGAAGAGCTACTATATATTTGATATTCATTTTCTGCATCCAGGAAACAAAGAGCTTTGGCATCAGAGAGGGATTGTGCTGTCCAGGCATAACACCAGAACCTCTCAGACTATCACTTGTACAATTTGCTGAATGTGGTAGCTTCGTGCGGAGGTAAACTCTCTTGGATTGACGCATATGTTCTTTGATAAAAGAATTTAATCTTTTATTATCACATATCAAAGGTATGTCATAAAAATTAACATTATATTTGTTTTCCAAAAGGCTTGAAGCTGTGTGCACCCCTCCAGCCATGTACACACGCCAGGTCCACATCCAAGGTTTAGTGTTCCGTGCTTTCACTACTGCTGTTTCAAACTTCCTCCAGATGTATAGGTAAGCACCCAAGTTCCCCATTTTGATAAAATTTGAAAACTCCTTAATCCCATGTAGGATAAGCAACTTTTATATGTAGATTGTGTTATGTTTGTGTTTGTCTTTCTTTAGTGAAAAATAGAATAATACACAGAAACCTGTTATTGTTCTTGTAAAACATCCCAGTGTAGAGTATTCATTGCAGGGATAAAAGTGTTTATAAAGTTTCATACGTGACTTCACTAACAAACCTTTAATATGGATTTCAGGGGCATGGTTCTGTCACTAGTTGGTGGGAAGCACCTTTTGCAGCTTCAACAAAAGGCTCAAAATCTAGTCAAGAAAGTCAAGTTTGTTGCCGAGTTGTGCCACATCTCCCCGGTATTAGAAATAATTCAGAATTCAAGCATGCGAACTAGAACCAATGGGAAAGGTGCTGGACCTGAAAGTTCAGCAAACACATCTCTCAAGAGCCATGACTCAAGCTCTGTATCACAGATTCAGATCTCCACAGGGAAGCTACCAAGGGGTCTCTCTCTCATTGGGGAACTGCATAGTCGCTTAATGGTGACAAAGGATCGGGAGTGTTCTCTCCTCTTGGTGTCGATCTTAAAAGCTACATGCGTACCCTTCTTCAGGTAATTCTTCCAGGTCTTCATAATGTTTTTATGCTCATCTGTATATGCAACTTTTTTTTCAACTGAAAACAAGTTCAAAGAAGTAAACAAAGTCTAGTACAAAAGCTGTAAATCTTTGTACATTATTCTTACCATAAGCTTATTTGTACCTGTAAGTTAAAAAGAAGTATAAGGAACAGAATATACTAGATGCAACACACACTCCATTTATGTGTTTTCTAATTCACTTCAGGTATTTAGAAGAATGGGTGTACGAGGGCTTGTGCTCAGATCCAGGGCTAGAATTCATGATAGATGTTGATGGAAGGTCGCTCCTCAAACGGGACAGGAGTTACTGGACTCATGGGTACACCTTGCGTGATCTGTCGGACGTGCCGCCATTCCTTCGTGAGGTCCTCCAAGAGGCTTACACATGTGGAAAGGCCCTTAACTTGTTGAAGCTTTGCTCTCCTAAAGTACGTTAGGGAATGGAGAATGAAGACTTTTATGTTTTGCTTAAAACAGAAGTAAGATTATATGAAAAACTGATCTAAGTTTGTATTTACTTCCATTTTATTTATATTTTGTTTTCACTGAATTTACACCCATGTCTTTTCTTGTACAGCATCATCTAGTAGCAGCAGGTGGAGTTAAGCATCCAAGCTTCCAATTATGTATTTCAAGCAAGGAAATGGAAACAATGAGGAGCCAGTGTGAGAACTATGCTGC
>NC_091559.1:46538938-46543938 GCF_042767895.1 Penaeus vannamei | reverse complement strand
TCTAAGTGTAATTTCACTGTGCTACAAAACTAAGGTAAATCCATGACTTGAATTTTTGTTTGGTAATATAGAATGTTCCATTTCTGACACTCAAAATTAATCTGGAAGTGAAAAGATCATATTACTGATTTCTGTTATCCTGAAGTAAAGCTTAATGATTATGGCAAAGTTTGTTCTGGAGGAAATTTTTGCAAAAAAATATATAGTTTAAAAAGAGTAAATAATTTTGTCTGAAACATTATTCTATGGAAACTGATTATTACAGTAACTTTAATATACTTTTTAAAGACATATTAGATTCAATGTCTTACCATGTACATTTTCTCTAGTTAAAGAGAAAGAAGGAAGTAACACCTCACAGGGCATTTAGATCAATAGAAATTGTCAGAACCATAATTGTTCAAGTATTGAAATATATTTTCTTTGGCATGGAAATATTGTGTCATTTCATGTAACATGTGCATTGCAATGCCAAATGATTTCAAAATACACATCATTTCAATATGGAATTTTGGATCTGAAAATACAGCCATAGTTTTCTTTAGATTTTACCTTTCAAAGCTCGTTTTAGCTTTTTCAACAGTTGCTCTTCTTATAGTTATCATCTTTTATATCTCTTGAATAGGGCTTATTTGTATAGATATAGATGTGAGTGGAAATGTAAAAACTATATTTTTTATAGACTGCTACAGATTTTATAAAGTGATTGAAGACTTTAATTGGAAATAATAATCAAATTTACAATTTATATATTTAGGGTTATATGATATTTGTGAATATTGTAATAATAGTTGATTTTGTCTTTTTGTTATAGTAAACTATAAAGAATTACCATTCTAATCATAATTGCTTGGTTAGCAAATGAACAGATCAGAAAAAAAGGCTCAACAAGATGTTAAAATATTAGATAATTTTTTTTTCTCTAAATGCTAACTAAAGACTTGGGAACTCCTTGCAATTTTTGTACCATTTGCATAAGAAAGGTCAAATGCTTTGTTGCTTCTCCATTTATATGGCCCATGAATGAATTCCTTGATATCCAGGCATCATAAGTATGCTGATTACACACTAGAAGGCACTGTGTTCACAAAGTACAAGATACACTAATAAATATATTCTTGATTTACACATTTGTGGTGACCAGTGTTTGATAGTGTGTGATGAAAGCACATTGGTACTATAAACAGGCATAAAATATTTCAGTTGGATAAAAGATATATACTAATGAACATACGGGAAGATGTTTGTATTGATATGGAAATATTTAAAAGACAGGCATCTTGTGAGGGTGAAATAAAAGCATAAAAAAATAATGATGCTTGGATCCAGATTTGAGATTTGTGCCTCACAAAGCATAGCTGTTGTTTTTATTTGCTGTGTAATGCTGTTTATTTGCTTGGAGCTGAAAGTAAATTGTGCTTTCCAAGGTGGATTTTAGAGAACGAGGATGACTTGTATAATTCAGAAGGGTATATTGCCATGCACTCTTATGGTGATTCATTTTACAACACTGTACTTCTTGTCAGTTTTGTGCTTTGGTATTTGTTCACTGTTAGAGTGTGAATTTTCAAGTAGCATTGCTTGTTAGGAGGATTAGGATCTATAGGATAATATGGTCTGAATCATAGTGGAACAAGGAAGTGCCTAGGTTACATAAGTAAGTTTTGTGATGGAACACTTAATCAAGGTATATAAGAATTGACATTGTATTGCTCTATGCATCTCTACGGTTAGAAGGATGAATGCTTTATAGAAAAAATGGTACTATCACTAATCACTGCACAAGGTTTGAGTGGTATTCTGGTGCTCCCTCTTACACATGAGCGCAAGGCTTTGACCACGTGTCTTGGGGTGCCTGAGATGTTGCATCTGTCACAGCATGCTCACTATTTCCAGTCCCATATCCTGTACAGTTGTTTAACTTGCAAAACAGGTATTAGCACTGTGCTATTGCTAGTTGGGCATAGCTTCTCTCAGCTCTTGGAAGACAAAAAGCAGATGTATCGAGGCTGCTTATTGTGTGCATGCAAAGATACAAGCTCATTTTGAGATGTCAGTTATCACTGCACTGGATGTCACTACACTTTATGTCATGCAACTAACTAATTGGAAATGAGCAAAAAGGAAAAGATAAATAGATAGATAAATAATTAATGAATAGAAAAGAACTAACCAGAACCCCTATTAAAAAAAAAAGAAAAAAATACCAAGAGTTTACCAGAATCTAAACAGAAAATTCTGAATCCCCCACCCTCCCCCTCTACCTCCTTTCTTGCACCATCCTATGTCTCCCTTCCCTCCACCACCCCCTACACTCCATCAAGGTGGGTGGCGAGGTACTGAAGGAACGCGGAAGGAGCATCTACGGGCATGCTTCTGATGCTGTCATACACAAACTGCTCTGGAGACATGTAGGTGGAGGCTGTTGCTCCATTCTTTGTTCCTTCTTGTTTGCGTGTGCGTGGGAATGTATGCGACTGTGTGTGTGAATGGTTGATCTCCCTTTTATATTCATTAGCATTATAAGGAAATTTTAGTTTGGATTGTGCTGTAGTATGGATATTGTTTTCTTAGTGTCGTTATTATTATTATTGTTATTATTATTATTATTATTATTATTATTATTATTATTATTATTATTATTATTATTACTACTACTACTACTATTATTGCTTATTATTGTAATTGTTTTGATCTTCTTTGTTGTCGTTTTTATTGCCACTGAACATATATACACAGCCTTTTTTCAAATTTGAACAGTTAGTATATTTTCAGTCAATATATTTGGCTTCGAAATCTTCGTTCCTTTTGTTGTCTTTCTAGATAAACTAATGTTTTCATCATAGAAGACCAGCAGGATGGAAGAATGCATTAAGTACTCTTCTTTGTCTTTTTTTTTTTCTTTCTTTTTTCTTTCTTTCTTTCTTTCTTTTCTTTTCTTTTCTTTCTTTCTTTTTTCTATTTTATGCTCTCTTATTCATTTTTATCATTTCATATTGTAATTAAAAATTGCAGAAGTGAATTAGATCTTTTTTTTATCTACTTTTTAGCCAGTATTTAAAGAGATTATTTTATATTCACAATTGAGTTTGTAAATGCATGATGCACCCTTTTTGTAATACCTGGTTGGAGGTAAGTAATAGTACATTAGTTATTGCATTCAAACACAATTGTTTCATTGGTAACAGTGATTAGTATTATAAGCTCAGAGGACTTTGTTTCTGCACTTGAATGATATATATGATTAAAAATGAAAGAATGAGATATATCTGGTAAACCTTTAAAATCTAAAGTAGTCATTGAAATGTTGTAGATATTCAAACAAATTGGGAATATGCTGTCCATATTTTATCTCAGTTTTCTCAAGTTCACCCTATTTCTGTGAAGTCTAGTTTGTTTCATATATCCTGCTTATCCAACACTGGTAAGACTTTCAATCTTCTTTTCTTTTCTTTTGTTTTCTCTTTTCCTGTTTTTCTTTCTATCTTTATACATTCAGGGTGACTGCTGAGATGTTAATGATGTTGAAGCTAATAATTTTCCTAAACGAATAGGCACCAGCCGTGTCGCCAACCTCACCTCACACTGACACCACCATGGAGGATGACCTCTTGTCCGCAAGGAGGCTCTCAGTCGTGCCGAAGGTCCAGCCGTACAGCGTAGAGTATCTGAAGCTTATGGGTGAGATTTCTTTTTCTTTCTTTCAAATATTTTCATTGTCTATTTTCTTATTGTTCCATCCTTCTCTTTTTTTATATAAAGATTGATATCAGCTTTTAGTTATATGAGTCACAGAGTTCATGGTATTAAAAAGTAATACTAATATGTATTGTTAAATTCTTGCAAAATATTTATATGTAGTAACCACCATGCATATAAATTAGCTTAATTCTGTGACACATAATTTGCATCCTAGATTTTTACTGGTTCTTAAAAATTTCCTCCAGATGAAGCCCCCCTCCTGAATATAACTGGAACTGCACTGACTGGCCACCCGGCAACAGTCGGCAGTGCAAAGAAAGAGGAACTGTTCACGACTCCCACCAACAGTGAACTGGCTTGCCTCCCCATCTACTTCATCCGCTCCATAAGACTTCACTTAGCCACACAGTTAGTTGATGGAGATCTGATGTATTTGTTGTGATGGATATGTTAGGTAGAGTTTTGAGATGAAAGAGAACTGCAGAATGTTAAAATCCAGTACTATTTAGGTTTTACCGAAATGGGATCATTTAAATTTGTTATACTTCCATTTTCTAAAATGGTTTTTACACTGTTTATGTGTGACAGTGCTCTAATATATGTTATTATGTTCTACAGAAGCCGCTTGGTGAACACAAGTCTCCTGAGTGAAGTTCTAGTCCAGGAGAGTCTGATTGACCACTTCTCAGCTCTCCGTGCTCTCCTGCTGCTGCATGATGCCCATTTTGCAAGAGCACTTACCGTAAATCTCTTCACAAAGGTGTGTTAAGAGTTGCCTTGTATTTATCTGTTTGATTATTTATTTTATTTATTTATTTTTTTATTTATTATTATTATTTTCTTTATTATTATATATATATTTTTTTTTTCAACAATTTATGATAAGTAAATAGAAAATGAGATGTCATTTGTAAAGATATGATGTGATTATTATGAATTTTTTGGATGTCTACTGTATTGTGTATCAGATGTGGTGATTCAGAAAATAACGAGCATTCTGTTCCACAGTTTGACACAACAAGGGATCCAGCGACACTTCTTATTCCCGCTGAGTTGAACAGCATCCTGCAGAAGTCTGTGGCTGACTCTTGCTGGAGCAGCAGTCCCCTTATAGACAACCTCTCCTTTGCAATCACCAACATTCCTTCAGTGTTTACACATCAGAGTGAGTAGTGCAGTTAAAAGGTTTGGCAGATGGATTAAAATGTTTATGTTAGTGAGGGCCAACAGTTGATGTATCAAGATTATGTCTGCTCTTATTTTAGTCAGTGAAGATAAAAGACGATGATGTGGTGCAG
>NC_091559.1:46528938-46533938 GCF_042767895.1 Penaeus vannamei | reverse complement strand
TATCCCTGATATATTTTTCTTCCTTTCTTACCTTTTTTACTTATAAATGTACTGTAGTTTATAACTAGATTGCTTAGAATGTAATAAGGATGATCATATCTCAGAAATGTACATTGAGGAAAATGGGACATTTCTCAAATGTTTGGCCAGTTACTTTTAAAAATTTAGAAAAGGAAAGGGAAAAAAAAGTTTAAGTGTGGAGATTGATTGGTCTCAAAGGTTTTTCATCTTGAATGTTGTGTACCATTCTCTGTCAATCATTTAGATATCATTTTTGTATTTTTCCAATCCTTGAAGTGCTTCAGGAAGAGGAAAGTAAACTGCAAGAGGTAAAACGATTTATCTTTTTGGTCACTTTGCTTGCTCGCGAATGGCCTACTTAAATCTAAAATGCACTGAATAGTAAGTGCTGCTGGAATAGATTCAAGTAGCAGTAAACAATATTAATAATAGTCTGATATCTATCACTGAATAGGCTAGTTATCTGTTAAGAAATAGATCAGCACATTGTACATTTTCTTCCCCCCTTTTGTGAAAATGTGAAATTTTATTCGTTTCATGATAAGTGAATGTTATCCACATGCACATACTGTTGTGCACTCACTCTCTTTTTTGCATAAATATAATTATGCATACATATTTATATGCTGCGTTTACATATAATCATAAATGCAGTTGGACAATCTTCCAGACTTGAGTCCCATGTAGAGTGCATTGTGACATTGTACCATATCTAATATGGAGGTTTTATCTCCAGGCTGGAGAGATATTAGGCAGATCTGCCTTGGCATCCTGCAGAAGTAGTCAAGAGCTAATTGTAAGCATGTGTGGGTGTCTGAGATAGCCTATACTGTTTAGTAGATGAAGATGTTAGAAAACAACTCTTAAAAGTTTGAGGCGGAACTGCTGGTATTCATGAGGAAGATACATTCACCATAACTATATTTGGCATTATAGAAGAATGCAATTTTAGTCTTGAATCCACAGCAATGCTATTGTCTTGTTGCCTGAAACTTGCATGGTGCATATATAATTTTGGGGGGAATTTTCATGAAAAAAAGTGAAAAAGAAGATAAATTTAAAAATAATGTAAAGCTATGGAGCATGTAATTCATCAGTTTTGTTAAAGGATGCATGATTTCTTGATAATAGGTTGATAAATTTTTGTTACATGCTGCATGCTCTTTCATTTTTGTTTTGACTTGATTTTTGGCTATGTGCGTGCATCTGCACTTTGGTAAGTGGTATTTAGCAAAAAGTTTATTTTCGCTTCATGTTCACATAGTTCTTTACAAATTCACTGTAAAATTCTTAGCTTCTGAAACAGTCTAAAAGGCTATATGAAGTTTTTAAATATAAAACAAACTAGTAACATTATACTTTAATCTCTTTTCAGTGTTAGTAAGAGTAGCAGAGCACAGCAAAATGGACTACATCAAGGACTTGGTTAATCGACTGGACTTCAACGATTACTATTCTACAGTTGCCAGAATATCAGTTCCGTCACTTCTCAAGGGATAAAAGCGGCTTATCCACTTGACATCTCGATATGGAATCCAAATTAGTTATAGCTCCACTTAAATTCATTGTTTACATGTCTAATGGTTATTTCAAAACAATATTTCTAGAAGCATTTTTCCTTCTTTCTAAACTAACTTTTATGTATTTATTTTCTTTATCCTGCACCTGTCTAGTAAATAGCTAAATTTCAAATTAATCATAAGAGCTTTGCACACTAATAGGCCAAATTGAGCTAAATAGCAGTACTACATAAGAGTAATATTCATGTTACACATATATACTGGGTAAAAAACAAATTAGGTTCAAGCCTTTCATTTCAGACATTTTAATAAGTCGTTATTTATTTTTAATAGTAGTTTAAGACTAAGTTACTTGGAAAACAAGATCTTAGTCTGTTTACAGATTCAGATTTTATTTTTCCTTAATATTTATCTTGGAAGAGGCTTTGTGATATCTATTAAATTTGTTATTTTTTGTCTTCACTTTGCAACATTATGATAAAAGTTGTATATTTCATCAATCTGTTACCTACTTACTATGAAAACTATATTAGATTCCTAAGAATGAATGAAATTCCTAATATTTATGCATTCCAAATATATAAATGTTTAAAAAGCTTACTTGTTTTTTGCTTATTCCATTTGCTATTCCAATTACATTAAGAGATCTATAATGAGTACTAACCTTTAAGACTGTATTTGCTATGAAACTCTAAGTACTATAAAACTGGTACATATAATTAAAAATATTGAGAGGTATGAATAACAATAATTCTCAAATTAAATCAATATATTCCATATGAATTACTGAACACAAGTTTGGATTAAGAAAAAAAAAATTCTAAAGTTATTCAAGATGAACATCTTACATATGGTTTGTCATTCCATATGATTATCAGCTTCCACATGAAAGTTCCAAGTAATATTAATACACTGTACAATCCTCTGTGAGTGTCTGTCATATTGTAACCCCATTCAAAAATACTACAAAGTGCCCAGAGAAGTAAAGAGTATGACACATATTTTTGAAACTGGTTGTGTATCCATGATGTACACATTTTTTTTCTTCTTCTTTTTCTTTTTACAGGACATTTTCAACAAAAGACAACTTAGGTCTCCAAGCACCTCACCTGTTTATATAGTGGACCCACTTTCTTGACCCCTTGGTGATGGTGATAGCTATAACCATCATGACAAAGCAGCCTATGATGTTTATACATGTCATGACTCGCAGTGGGTGGGCCGGCTGAACACAGCTTAGGGTTAGCCACAAAGTCTAGGCTGTTGCTTAATATTACATCACAAATAAATTAGGCCCTGTCACCACAGGATTAATTATAATGAAGCTCTTCAAAACTAAGTTTCACTATTTTCAAAGCAAGGAGGAAAAAAAAAAAAAATGAATGAAAAAAAATTATTATAGTAAATAAATTTTTAAAAACAATACCAATAATAATAATAATTTGCTGTAATTATCTGAACAGGAATAATGCTGACACATACACATTGCTTCAAATTGACAACTTCAAATTGAAATTGAAGTTGTCAACAAACAATGAACCTCGAAATATATATCATCATAGCATACTTCATTGTATAAACCATTAGATACTTCCTTTTAAGAAGCAACACTGGAGGGAACATCTCAACTGGTTATTTTCTTTTGTTAATCACAATACAAATCAGACCATTCATGCACATCAGTAAAATATAATTATTTTACTACCGGTACTATTACAACATTTAAAAAGCGTTGTTTACACCAATACACTCCTATACTTTCAGATGTTGTCACAAGTTGTTACACAGATACACCAGGGTGATAATGATAACATTGTACATAACGTCTCTTGACATAGCAGTAATCAACCACATAGATGAGACTTAAAAGATCCAAACAAGAAAAGGATGCAAACTAACATAGTTTATGGTATTAAGGAAATATATTGCTGAACCAAAAAACCGAGGTTCCTGCGCAAAATTTAAAGTTACGAACTGACAAAACTATGGCCAACGTCCCACTGCTATTTCTGAACCTTCTTGGCACGGGGTTTGGGCTTGTACTTGGTCCTGATGGAGTCATTGTAGCCCTCCCTGTTGCGGCCGATTTCGATGGCGAAGAACTGGATGCGAGTCACAAGGATGGTATTATCCTCCGAGTAATCTTGCTGGGAATCAATGCGAACGAGGGTTGCAAAGCTGTAGTCCTCGATCTCGTGCTCAAATTCCTTGCAAAAGGGTCTCCATTTCTGAAAGAGACATATATGTATTTTTATAATATATATATATATTATATATATGCATATATATATATATATATATATATATTTTTTTTTTTTCTTTTTTTTTTGGGGGGGGGGGGTGAGTTTTAAATACTCAATGAAACTTGTTTCAAAATCATTTTCAAAAATCTGTGCACGAGCTATAGCATCAACAATGTATGATATAGATAAACACTCCATCTCTCCTTGTAATTTTTTCTTGCTTTACAAGCATATTATAGACTTCCTCTTACCCACTCCTTTAAGAAAAAATATTTATATCTTTTAAAGAGAGGGGGGTTGTTTTTCTTCATGACTAAAACTAATTCAATATCAAAACTTAGAACAAAGAAAAGAAAGAAAAAAACTTTGATCTGTCAAATTTCTATTTATATTTTATCACTGCTTCACATATCAATTGAAAAGGAAAAGGTTCCTGAGCCTGGAGCTTTGCCAGAAAAGAAGAAAACAAAGTAACAGACACACTTTAATTTTGCTACTGGAACTTCATCCTTTTTCTCACTTTGAATAATCAGCTTTCCCTTGTTAAGGAATCCCTATGCTTAACCCCTATGATCTGGATGATGTGACTGCCCCGTCATGGAAAAAATCTGCATCGAGGGCTGGGTTACATGAACATGCCGTCATCAGACAAAATGGCCGGAGTGAAGGAAAAGACTCACCACGAGTACACAAACCTCTTGGAGTGTGCTTAGACTCATTTGGCATTAAGAAGGCAGCTTTTGCATTATTCCCATCAATAAAGGAGTGTTGAATATAATGTTAATAAGCCGTGACTGGAAGAGTGCTGCCTCCAGTGAGGATGCCGTTTCCAAGCTCAACATCGTATTCCTGGCCGCTGTGACCAGCAGCACAGGTTGTATTACAGAAAATTGAAAATTATGAAAAAATGAGATTTATGACACAAATAACCAAATGTTAAACATTTACTACATAAAGAGATGATATGGAATCTGTGCAAGGAAAATAATCTATAATCATCTGGATAAAGCAACTTCAAAGACAAATATGGACATTGGAAAATGGTAAAAAAGCTAAAAAGGTTTACCCAAAGTAACCTTGATCACAGAGTCTTGTCCGCTCACAAGCCTTGTTTATGGCATCATGTCTTGGTTACAACTGTTCAGGAGTTTCAGCTAAGAGTTATCTGGACATTTTGAGACATCCATCCAATCACCACAAACATACAAAATAATTT
>NC_091559.1:46518938-46521438 GCF_042767895.1 Penaeus vannamei | reverse complement strand
AGAGAGAGAGAGAGAGAGAGCAGAGAGAGAGAGAGAGAGAGAGAGAGAGAGAGAGAGAGAGAGAGAGAGAGAGAGAGAGAGAGAGAGAGAGAGAGAGAGAGAGAGAGAGAGAGAGAGAGAGAGAGAAAGAGAGCGAAGTAAGAGAGAGAGAGAGAACGGAGTCGGTGAGACAAAGCACGTAAGAATAAGAATTATCAGTAAAAAAAAGAAGAAAAAAAACTTCCCGATTAAGAACCCAGGCATCCCCGTCCGTTGCATCCTCTGGCCTGGGTGTGACAGGTCCTATTAAGGCGGAACAGAATGCGCCATTACGTCAGGATCGCCGAGGGACGCCATGACATCACACGAGCTCTCATGTCAAGGTAGAAGATAAAATAAAAGACAGAAAAGATAAGATTGAACAAGATGATGTCAAGGTAGTAGATAAAAGGGAAGAAGAAAAATAGATTAAACGAAATAGAAGTAGAACAGGATGATGCAGAAGACAGAAAAGATAAGATTGAACAAGATGATTTCAAAGTAGTAGATAAAAAGAGAGAAGAAAAAGAAGTAAAACAAATTAGAAATAGAACAGGATAATAAAGTAGATAGAAAAGATAAGATTGAACAAGATGATGTCAAGGTAGTAGATAAAAAGGAAGAAGAAAAAGAAGTAAAACAAATTAGAAATGGAGCAGGATGATAAAGTAGATAGAAAAGATAAGATTGAACAAGATGATGTCAAGGTAGTAGATAAAAAGGAAGAAGAAAAAGAAGTAAAACAAATTAGAAATAGAACAGGATGATAAAGCAGATAGAAAAGATAAGATTGAACAAGATGATGCCAAGGTAGTAGATAAAAAGGAAGAAGAAAGAGAAGTAAAACAAATTAGAAATAGAACAGGATGATAAAGCGGATAGAAAAGATAAGATTGAACAAGATGATGTCAAGGTAGTAGATAAAAAGGAAGAAGAAAAATAGATAAAACGAAATAGAAATAGAACAGGATGATGTGGTAGATAGAAAAGATAAGATTGAACAAGATGATGTCAAGATAGTAGATAAAAAGGAAGGAGAAAAAGAAGTAAAACAAATTAGAAATAGAACAGGATGATGTAGAAGACAGAAAAGATAATATTGAACAAGATGATGTCAAGGTAGTAGATAAAAAGGAAGAAGAAAAAGATGTAAAACAAATTAGAAATAGAACAGGATGATAAAGCGGATAGAAAAGAGAAGATTGAACAAGATGATGTCAAGGTAGTGGATAAAAAGGAAGAAGAAAAAGAGATAAAGCGAAATAGAATTAGAACAGGGTGATGTCAAGGTAGTAGATAGAAAAGAAGAAAAAAATAAAACAAGAAATCTGAATGGTTTACTGATGTATCTATTTCATAAACAGAGGAAAATAGTACATGTACGGTGTGCGTGTGCATAGGTGTGTGTGTATGTGTGTGTGTGTGTATCTGTGCGTGTGCATGAATGCGTGTGTGTGTGTGTGTGTTTGTCAGTCTGTGTTCATGTGTGTGTGTGTGTGTGTGTGTGTGTGTGTGTGTGTGTGTGTGTGTGTGTGTTGTGTGTGTGTGTGTGTATCTGTGCGTGTGCATGAATGTGTGTGTGTGTATGTGTTTGTCTGCCTGTGTTCATGTGTGTGTGTCTGTATCTGTGTTTGTGTGTGTATTTGTACTTGTGTGTCCGTCTATCTGTTTGTGTTCATGTGTGTGTCTGTCTGCGTTCATGTGTGTGTATCTGTGTCTATCTGCCTCTGTCCATGTGTGTATCTGTGTCTGTGTGCATATCTGTCTCTGTGTATCTGTCTCCGTGTATCTGTCTCTGTGTATCTGTCTCTGTGTATCTGTGTCTGTGTATCTGTCTCTGTGTATCTGTCTCTGTGTATCTGTGTCTGTGTTCACGTGTGTGCGCCCAAGGTCGAAAGTCCCATCCCCTATCCTTGACACGTGTGGGAAGGTCACGGGAGTCAAGAAAGTCCGTCCGTGCTCTGGCGGCGCTGGCATACAAGCCGTGTCACTTGGCTTGGCGTGTATGCCTGGGGAGAACCTCGAGTGAAACGCTGAATTATGCATTTGGGATGCCTCGAGTTATTCATTCTTATCCACCTTTATCTTTTTTTCTGTTTGCCTGTCTTATCTGGTCTGTCTGTTTGTCTCTGTCTGTTTGTCTGTCTGTCTGTCTGTCTCTGATTGTCTGTCTGTCTGTCTCTGTCTCTTTGTCTGTCTGTCTGTCTGTCTCTCTCTCTCTCTCTCTCTCTCTCTCTCTCTCTGTCTGTCTGTCTTTCTCTCTCTCTTGCTCTCTCTCCCTCCCTCCCTGCCTCCCCTCTCTCTCTCTCTCTCTCTCTCTCTCTTCTCTCTCTCTCTCTCTCTCTCTCTCTCTCTCTCTCTCTCTCTCTCTCTCTCTCTCTCTCTCTCTCTCTCTCTCTCTCTCTCTCTCTCTCCCTCTCTCTCTCTCCTACCAGTTATTACCATTATTATTATGATTATTATCAATTCTAATTCTAATGAT
>NC_091559.1:46481438-46486438 GCF_042767895.1 Penaeus vannamei | reverse complement strand
CTATTTACTTTTATGTATATATTTTTCATATATATATTTATATACATATACATACATACGTACATGCATATATATATATATATATATATATATATATATATATATATATATATATATATATATATACACACTCACACACACACACACAAATATATATATATATATATATATATATATATATATATATTTATATATATATATATATATATATATATATATATATATTATCATATATCTTCTTATTCCGAGTTTGAATTAATTTTCCATCGTATTTTCTAATTTTCTCTGCCTTTTTAAGGGAACAGAGAAATCTCTATAAATACTTAATTGATAACAAATACCGATATCTTTTAATCTATAAGTTCAACGCTTTGTATAAAAAAAGAAAAAAAACTTTTACGTACACATCAGACAATTAAATTAATTCGTTTCTTTCTTCCAAAAGAAAAACAACAGCAGGAATGAGTCTATTTAAAACAAATATGAAATAAAAAGATCAGCAATGGTGATAAAGATAACAGTAAAATTAAGGAAAACAAACAACTACAAGAATAATAACAACAATAAAAGGAAAACAGAAGCAAAACTGAATGACAATTCCAAACACTTTCAGATATGAAAAAATAGATAATTGAATGAATAAAACAAGTAACAGAACACAAAGAAGAAAAAGAAAAAAACGAATCAAATAAATCCCCCCAAAGAAAAACAACAACAACAACAAAAAAAGCCAAAAACAAACCCAAAAAGAAAAACACAAAACAAATGAGAATTTCCCGCCAAAAAAGCAAAACCAAAAAGGGACAAACAAACAGAGGAACTCGCTAGTAACACCATAAGCTACTTGTTTATGTCTCCGCCAAACAATTATCCAGCGTTTGAACAGCTAATAAATGATAAGAGGGTTAAATAGAGGGAGGAGGAGGAGGGGGTGGGGGAGGGTTAAAGAGGGGGTGGGGGAGGGGGGAAATGGGAGGGGGAGGAGGGAAGAGGAGGAGGAGGAGGGAGGGTTAAAGAGGGGGTGGGGGAGGGGGGAAGTGGGAGGGGGGAGGAGGAGGCATGCGTAAACAACAGGTAGAAAGAGAATGTAAACAACAGAGGTCGGGGACACTTTTACTATTGGGGGGGGGGGGAGGGGGAGGCAAGAGGCTGAGGGAGGTTGGAGGGGGCGGGGGGATGGGGGGGGGAGAGGATGGCGAGGAGGTGAGTTGAGGGGGCGCCCACACACACACATACATACACGCACACACATGCACGCACACACACATAAGCACACGCACACACACCAAAACAAACAAACGAACAGAGGACATAACACAACGAAAAAGGCTGCATGAATTTTAAAAAAGATGTTACCGAATGTAAAATTGTGCAAATTTATCAAGAGTCCTTCCAAAATCATAAACACAAGCCAGCAAACCCAGTTAACCTTAATCTACGATATCAAAACACATCTCCAACATATTTTAAAACCCACAAAACCAAATCCTGCAAATATCTTATTCCCGCAACAGAGGCAGGAGTGGAGGGAGAGGAAGAGGTAAATGACAAGGAGTAAGTGGAAAGTAAGGAATGAAAGTAGGAGGAGTAAGAGATTCTAGAAGAGAAGGAGGAAGCGAAAAAGAAGAGGAAGAGAAGAAAAAGAAGAGGAGGAATAAGATAGTCGCTTGCGCTTGTGCCTCGCCTATGTGCTGTGTCTTAATCGTTCTCTCGGCGAAGGAGAATTATTCAAGCAGCGCAGCGCATAAATTCTCTGCGGAGTTGCGCGGGATGCCCAATGAGGGGGAATCCCGGTCCCAGCTCGGCGCCAGGACAGCGTGCCGGGGCCGGGATTCGTAAACAAGGCGTGTCTGAAATGATGGAATAAATATGTACGAGGCACAGGCACGAAGCACGCAGACACGCGGTACATACACAGAGACACATAGACCACAAAGACACGGAGACAAACATACACACACATGCAGGCGCACACACACACACACACACACATACAGACGCACACACACATACAGACGCACACACACATACAGACGTACACACATACACATACAGACGCACACACACATACAGACGTACACCCATACACATACAGACGCACACACACATACAGACGTACACACATACACATACAGACGCACACACACATACAGACGTACACACACACACACATACAGACGCACACACACATACAGACGTACACCCATACACATACAGACGCACACACACATACAGACGTACACACATACACATACAGACGCACACACACATACAGACGTACACCCATACACATACAGACGCACACACACATACAGACGTACACACATACACATACAGACGCACACACACATACAGACGTACACCCATACACATACATGACGCACACACACATACAGACGTACACATATAGACGCACACATACAGACGGACACACACATACAGACGTACACACACACACACATACAGACGCACACACACATACAGACGTACACCCATACACATACAGACGCACACACCATACAGACGTACACACATACACATACAGACGCACACACACATACAGACGTACACACATACACATACAGACGCACACACACATACAGACGTACACCCATACACATACAGACGCACACACACATACAGACGTACACACATACACATACAGACGCACACACACATACAGACGTACACCCATACACATACAGACGCACACACACATACAGACGTACACCCATACACATACAGACGCACACACACATACAGACGTACACACATACACATACAGACGCACACACACATACAGACGTACACACATACACATACAGACGCACACACACATACAGACGTACACACATACACATACAGACGCACACACACATACAGACGCACACACACATACAGACGCACACACACATACAGACGCACACACACATACAGACGTACACACATACACATACAGACGCACACACACATACAGACGCACACACACATACAGACGCACACACACATACAGACTACACACATACACATACAGACGCACACAAACACACACGCCGATACGGAGGAAAAAGACGAGAATATGAAAGAGGAGGAGGTAGTAAAAAGGGGAATAGGAAGAGATTAGGAGAAGGGAGGGAGGAGAAGAAGAAGAAAAGGAGGAAGAGGAAGAAGGGAAAGAAGAAAGCGCGGAAAAAGGAGGAATAGGAGCAAAAGGAGGAGCAGGAGAAAAAAAGGAGAAGCAGGAACAAGAGAAGGCGTAGAAGCAGAAGGACGACGATAACGACGACGACGAGGCGGAGGAGAAGGAAAAGCAGGAAAAGGAGTAAGAAAAAGGAGAAGGAGGAGGAGCAGGAGAAGGAGGGCGAGGATGAGGCGAGGATGACCGAATATCCAATGTGGTGTTTGTATCTTGAAAGGATTCGCTCAGGTGTCCGATTTCATCCCGCCGCTCCACCTAATCCTCGGCCAGGACTTCCTTCGCCGAGAGAGGAAAGGTTTCGAACGCTGTCTCGCGGTGTTCGAACGCCTGCAGTTGTTCAAAATGTCCTTTCTCGGTTTTCTTTTTTACTTTTTTCTCATTTTTAATGGAATTTGGAATCAATTTGGCTTGGATTTTGAAATAGAAAGAGTATTTGGAGAAAAAGAAAAAAGAAAAAAAGAAAAAATTAAGAGGAAAATTCATATCAGGATATTTTTTTTCCTCCATTAGTCCTAGTATACAGTAAACGAAATGAGGAAGGAGAAAAAAATGAGTAAACGGGGGAAAAATCCGAGATTGAAATCTGGGTCAGCGTAGAATTTTGTTTTCGGGCAGGTAAATATTTTCCAGAGACGCTTCCTGTGTTCCACTACTCTGGCTTCCAGGAATGTCCTGCCGAGTCCAGAATTTTCCCCCGTGACTTGCTTCTCGTAACAATATCCGCCGAAAAACCATCATACTTGCCAAACTTTCGTCCAAAAAAATAAAGAAAACATATCAGATAAAAAAGTAATTCATCCAAAAGAAAAAAACATCATCCCTAAATAATAAAAGAAACTTTGACGACGACGAAGGCGAAAACGGGAGGTCAGCGGCCAGGGGTCGAGACGCGCGAGAGGGCAGGTAGGCGCCATTGAGGAAACGGGCGGGAACTTTCTTCGCAGAGAGGATGCCCGGGCGATTAATGGCGCTGCGGCGGGGTGAAGGGGGCGGGCAGGGAGGAAGGAGGAGGGCAGGGGCAGGGCAGGGGGAGAAACCTATAGGAAAGGATGAGGGAGAAGAAAAGGGGGAAGAAGGCGTGAGGGGAGGGGAGGAGGGGGAGAAGGAGAGGGGGGGAGGGGGAGGGAGAGAGGGAGAGAAGGAGGTGGAGGGGGGGAGGGAGAGGGGGAGGAGGGGGTAGGAAGAGCGGAGTAAGGAGGGGGGGGAGGAGGGGGAAGGGTAGGCGAGAAAAATATCGGGAAGAATGAAGGAGAGAGTGAGAGGTGAAAAGATGGTGTAGGACGGGAGGGAAGAAAAGGAGGGAGGAGGGAAGGAAGGGAAAAGGAGCAAATGGACGAGAAGGGATGGAAAGATTGAGGTAGGAAGGGGAAGGATAAAAATAGAGAGGAAGGAATTTAAAGAAAAAAAAGAGAAATGAAAAGAAATTAAATCACTGAAGCAAAGAGGAGAGAAGAAAAAGAGGCACGTAGAGAGGAAAAAGAAAGGAACGAAGTAAGTATAGAAAGGAAAATAAATGAGAAGACGTGGATGAAGTCGAAAAAAGAGAAGAAAGAGAAGAAAGAGTAGAAGAAAGAGAATAATAAAAACAAAAATTAGAAGAAAGAAAATAAGAAAGAACAGAGAAAAAGTAAAAGAAAGAGAAAAGAAGAAGAAAAAAGAAAGAGAGAGAGAGAAAATTAAAAAAATAAGATAAATAAATAGATAAATAAAATAAATAAATGAAAAAAATGAATAAGAAAAAATCGCGACATCGAACCCCGTAATTTATCTCTCCAAAACCAGCATCAATCCTCCGCCTCCG
>NC_091559.1:46468938-46478938 GCF_042767895.1 Penaeus vannamei | reverse complement strand
TTCGTAGCGCAGGTGCGGCGGCGAGCGAACGGCACTGCAGGTAGCCCGGTTTCCTCTGACGAAAGGATGAATAGAGTAACGGGTGATAAGGAGAAAAGGGGGAAAAAAAGGAGAGGATGGGGGGGGGGAGGAAGGAGGAAAGGGGGGATAGGGGGGAGGGAGGGAGGAGAAAAGGGGGATAGGGGGGTGAAGGAAGGAGAAAAGGGGGTAGGATGAGGAGGGAGGAGAAAAGGGGGGATAAGGAGGAGGGAGGGAGGAGAAAAGGAGGGATAGGGGGTGAGGGAGGGGGAGGAGAAAAGGAGGTGATAGGGGGGAGGGAGGGAGGAAAAAGGGCGGGAGGGAGGGAAGGAAAGGGACAAAAATAGGAGAGAGAGAAAGAAAACGAGGTGAATATATGGTCAATGTGTATAAAAAAAGGGAAAAGGAAAAAAAAAGGGGGAGGAGAAGAAGAAGGAGAAAGAATAAGAGAGAATATAAAAAAGAGATATCTTCTTCTCGCGGTTACTTTTCTCGAGTGTAAAATGCGCAGGTGAATTCCAGGTAACTCACGCATCCGAACGCGCGGAGATCTGAATACGTCCGTTTCCCATGACCGATGACTACAACTTTTTTTTTCCCTATTTTCCTTTTTCTTTTTTTCTTCTTGATTTATTATTTCTTTTTTCTTCTTGATTTATTATGTATGGGAAACAAGTCGAAAATAGAATAGAAATAGATCGGTACGTTTGGTCGAGACTGACATTTGGTATGTCTGTTATCCATCTTTTTCTTATCTATTTTTTATGGATAGTTCCTTCCAATGATTCGATATTTTCGTCAATAAAGGAGGAAATAATATGAGAAATAGTGATAAAGTAGCAGAGGATAGAGATAATAAACAAAAAATAGTAACATAGAGGTAACACAAAAATGTACAACACAAAAACGGAAAAGAACAATGAAAGAGAAAAAAAAAGAAAGAAAAAGATAAATGACTTGAAGATTAAAGAATAGGAAAATAATTATAAGCCTAAAAGAGAGAAAATATGAAGAGAAAATAGGCCTAAATAACCGAATTATAAAAGCCTAAAGACGAGAATGAAAAATTGAAAAAGGGATAATAATTCTCGGGATAAGAACCATTCCGTCTTTACTCTTTCTGAAGATTCTATATTTCTCTTATTATTACCATCATTATCATTATTGTTGTTGGTATCATTAACACTATTATTATCATTGTTCTTATTATTGTTACTTTCATTATTACGATCATTATCATTATCATTATTGTTATCATTATTGTTATCATTACTGTTATTGTTTTTACTCTCATCCTTACCATGATTATCTTCATCATTACCATTATCATTATCATTATCATCATTACTAACTTTATGTAACCTAACTACCTATATATCTGTCTATCTATCTATATCTATTTATCTACTTCTAAGTACTTATCCTCTATCTATCTATCTATCTACCTATCTGTCCATCATTCTACCTATCTATCTATAAGCATGTATATATGTGTGTATGCATTAATCTGTCTATCACTCCATCTAATCTATCCATCATCCTACCTAACTATCTATCTATAAGCATGTATATATGTGCATATGCATTAATCTATCTATCACTCCGTCTAATATATCTATCACTCCATCTAATCTATCTATCACGGACGGACTTTCAGAACTCCCAAGCAGCAGGTTCACTTCAGCTGCATGTTGAAGCCGCTGTGGCGAGCGCGTTGCCTCTGCTCTCCTCGGGATGCCGAAAGCTGTAAGGTGGGAGAGTGTCGCTCTCTCTCTCTCTCTCTGCTTGTCTCTCTCTCTGTCTTATGTCTGTCTCTGTTTCTCTGCCGGCCTGTCTGTCTGTATTTCTCTGCCTGTCGCTCTCTCTCTCTCTGCCTGTCTGTCTCTCTCTCTGTCTTATGTCTGTCTCTGTTTCTCTGCCGGCCTGTCTGTCTGTATTTCTCTGCCTGTCTGTCTGTCTCTGTCTCTCTCTCTGTCTTATGTCTGTCTGTCTCTGTTTCTCTGCCTGTCGCTCTCTCTCTCTCTGCCTGTCTGTCTCTCTCTCTGTCTCATGTCTGTCTCTGTTTCTTTGCCTGTCTGTCTGTCTCTGTTTCTCTGCCTGTCTGTCTGTCTCTGTTTCTCTGCCTGTCTGTCTGTCTCTGTTTCTCTGCCTGTCTGTATGTCTCTCTTATGTCTGTCTCTGTTTCTCTGTCTGTTTATCTGTCTATCTGTCTTATGTCAGTCTATCTTTATCTGTTTGTTTATCTGCCTGCCTGGCTGTCTGCCTGTGTGTCTGTCTGTGTGTCTCTCTCTCTCTCTCTCTCTCTCTCTCTCTCTCTCTCTCTCTCTCTCTCCCTCTCTCTCTCTCTCTCTCTCTCTCTCTCTCTCTCTTTCATTCTATCTACTTACCTATCTATTTGTTGAAACCTTAACAGGAGAGGAAGGAAAACCTTAATCATATCTCCAAAGTAAAGATAATTCAAGGAAACAGTTGATTTCCACCGTCTGGCCATAAGGACCTTGAGAGAAAGACGACGGCGCTGTGAACGCTTTCCTGAAAGCTTCCAAGAAGGAACTTCGTTCTGATATTCACTAACAGGATATATATATATATATATATATATATATATATATATATATATATATATATATCTATATATATATATATATATATATATATATATATATATATATATATATATGTACATACATACATATGCATATATATATACATGTACATATATATGTATAGATATAGATATATACATATAGATATATGTATACACACATACACACGCACACACATACATGTATACATATATATGTGTAGATATGTATATCTATATGTATACATACTTATGTATATGTATATACATGCATATGTATATAAGTATATATATATATATACATACACACACACATACACACGCACAGACACACTCCCAAAAGGGAGTGCCCCCCCCCCCCACCTCCTCCGTACCCATAAAGGCCACTCCCCCCTCCCCCCCCGCCTCCGAGTGCCACCACATGATCCGACAAGTCTCCCGCCATCATTATCCCTCCTCCGCCATGAAAATAATTACCAGCAGATTTTCCCAGTTCGAGCCATTCGTCAGCGCTCCCCTCGACGCCTAACTACGCCTAATACGCCTCTACATTAGTGGTTACAGTTACTAACTACCCAGTCCGCGGTGAGGGAGGGGATTTCCGACCTTATGGCCAGAGGGACTTAGGTTCCGTTTTCCCGTCCGAGAAGGAGCTCGAACCACGTGGCCCGGCGGAGGAAGTAGAGGTGAGGGAAAATCGACTTTGTGTTTGGGGAGCGTAAGGTCGGGATTCCCATACACGTGGAGCAATTCTTAAGAGATGTATGTTTAGAAAAAAAATGGATGAAAGAAGGGTGATGAGGAAGGGAATAGGATAAGGGAGGAGGAAGGAGGGAAGGAGGAGAGGGGATTTGGGGTATGTGGGTATACGGAGGACGAGGAGGAAGGAGGGAAGGAGGGAAAGGAATAGGGGGAATTAAGTTTATTTGGAAGGGAAGGAGGGAAGGAGGGAAGGACATATGAAGGGAAAGAAGGAAGGGGATATGAAGGAAATGAAGGGAAGGGAAATGGAGGGAGGGGGATCTGTGGTGTGTGTGTATACGGAGGGCGAGGAGGAAGGAGGGAAAGAGGAAAGGGAATAGGGGAGTTAAGATGGTTTGGGAGGGAAGGAGGGAAGGGAAGGAAAGAAGGGAATATGGAAGGAAGGAGGAAAAAAAGGGAGCAGGGAATCAAAGAAAGAAGGAAAACAAAGAGAGAATACGAGGAAGGAAGTAAGAAAGAAAGAAAAAAAAAGAAGGAAAGGGATATCGACGTTGGTGGATATAGGGGAGAGGAGGGGGAGATGGGAAGTGGGGGAAAGGGGGGGGAGACGGAGCGTGTGTATGGGGGGAGGAGGGGGGAGGGGGGAGGGGGGAGGGAGGGAAATAGGCCCTCTTAAAAGGAGTGCCACGTTTCGGACCAGATGTGAGGGCGTGTGAGGACGAGTCTCATGAGTGGGGTTTGGAAGCTGTTTTATGGGGTGCTGTTGGCCGCGAGATCCCTCAGGGGAGGCCTGGATGAGTTATGGGGGGGGGGGGGCTGGGGGGCTGGGGGGCTTAGGGGGGATGGGAAGGGGATGGGGTAGGGTTGAGAGGTGGGGGGCTGGGGGTAGGGGGGATGGGGGAATAAAGGAAGGGGATGGGGTGGGTTGAGGGTGGGATGGGGATAAAGTGGGGAATGGATGTGAGGGAGTGGGGATGAGGGAAATGAGAGGGATAGGGGAAATGGGGGATGGGCGGGAGTGGGGAAGGGTGGAGTGTGAGGGGATGGGGTGGAGATGGGGTGGGTGGGGTGGGGGGTGGGGGATGAGGTTATAGATGGGGAATAGGGTGGTGGTGGTATGGGGTGTATGGAGGGCAGGGATGGGGGAGGTGGGTGAAGGTGGAAAAGGGGTGAAACATGCAGCTGGGGAATGGGATTAGGGAATGGAAGATGGGGAATGGGGTAGGGGAAATAATGTGGGAGGAAAAACGTGAGGAATCACAGCTATGAGGGAATGGGGAATGAGGTGGGGAAATGGGGGCGAATGTTGGGGAAGTAGTGTTCTCAGGGTCATGAGGGCAAGGGGAACGGGGAAGAGGTTTAGGGAAGTAGGGGCTGTTAGGGGAGGTGGATGGGGAAGAGGGTGGAGGGGAGGGGTGGTTAGAGTGGGGTGGGGTGTATGGGGTTGTTGGGGGGTCCTGTCTGTTTGTCTTTTAGTGTCTTGTTTGTGAAACTGATAGTCAGGTTTGGAGAAGAATTTGTAGCTTTTAAAATTGAAACAAAACAAAACAAAACCACGGAAAAAAAAATGGATAAAACAAAACAAAAAACAAAAAAAGAAATTTCCTATAAAGATGAAATTATACAAAACCTTTCGTAATAAACAGTGAAGATGAAAAAAAAAACAAAGAAAACTAAAACATTCCACTAAACAAAAATCAGTTAAAAGCAACCTGATATAGAAACATAAAAAACAACAACAAAGAAACAGAAGAAAATGAAATAAGACCAGATAAAAAGACAGACAGACAGAGGGATAGATAGATAGATGGAAAAATAGAGAGATAGATAGATACATAGCTAGAGAGAGAGAGAGAGAGAGAGAGAGAGAGAGAGAGAGAGAGAGAGAGAGAGAGAGAGAGAGAGAGAGAGAGAGAGAGAGAGAGAGAGACAGAGAGAAGAGACAGAGAGAGAGAGAGAGAGAGAGAGAGAATGAGAATGAGAGAGAGAGAGAGATAGGAGAGCGAGCGAGAGAGAGAGAGAGAGAGAGAGAGAGAGAGAGAAAGAAAGAGAGAGAGACAGAGAGACAGAAGGAGAGAGAGAAGAGAATAGAGAGAGAGAGAGAGAGAGAGAGAGAGAGAGAAGAGAGAGAGACAGAGAGACAGAGAGACAGAGAGAGAAGAGAGAGGAGAAGGAGAGAGAGAAGAGAGAGAGAGAGAGAGAGAGAGAGAGAGAGAGAGAGAGAGAGAGAGAGAGAGAGAGAGAGAGAGAGAGAGAGAAACAGAGACAGAAACAGAAACAGAAAGAGAGAGATAGAGAGAGAGAAAGAGAAAGAGAGAGGGGACAGATTAAAACCGATACACCAACAGGAAATAAAAACAACAACAACAAGAAACAGAAGAAAATGAAATAAAACCAAAGAAAAAGACAGACAAACACACAAACAGAGAGAAAGAGATATTTAGAAAAAAAAGAGAGAGAGCGAAAAGTAATTAAAACCGACACACCAACATGAAAAAAAAACTGAAAAAAAAACGAAAGAAACGGAAGAAAATAGAATAAAGCCAAATAAAAAAAGACGGAGAAAGCGAAAGAGAGACACAGAAAGGAAAGAATGAATGGATATACAAGCCAACGTATTCGCTCGACTGGATCAGGGCAAGAAAATAGAGAGCGCTCGACAACAAAGACGAAGGGAGAGGCAAGCGAAGGGGAGGAGGGAAGGGGAGGAGGAGGAGGAGGAAGAGGAGAAGGACGGAGGTATGAGAAGAAGAGGAAGAGGATGGAGGGAAGGGAGGGATAGAGGCAAGCGAAGGGGAGGGAGAGAGGAAGAGGAGGAGGAGGAGGAGGATGGAGGGATGGGGAGGGAGAGAAGAAGAGGAAGAGGAGGAGGAGGAAGAGGAAGGAGAAGGACGGAGGGAAGGGAGGGGATAGAGGACGAGGAGGGAGGAGGAGGAGGGACGGGGAGGGATAGAGGACGAGGAGGAGGAGGAGGGATGGGGAAGGATAGGGGAGGAGAGGAGGAGGAGGAGGAGGAAGGAAAAGAGGGGAGGGATAAGGAGGACGAGGAGGAGGGAGAAGAGGAGGAAAGGAACGGAGGGATGGGGAGGAGAGAGGGACGAGGAGGAGGAGGAGGGATGGGGAAGGATAGAGGAGGAAGAGGAGGGAAGGAGGAGGAGGAGGAGGGAGAGGGGAAGGGAGGAGGAGGAGGAAGAAGAAGGATGGAGGGATGGGGAGAGAGAGGAAGAGGAGGAGGAGGAAGAGGAAGAAAGAAGAGAAGAGGGATGGGGAGGGATAGAGGACGAGGAGGAGGAGGAGGAGGGATGGGGAGGGATAGAGGAGAAATAGGAGGAGGAGGAGGGCTAGAGAGAGAAGCGAAGGGGAAGATGGATGGGGAGGGAATAAGAGGACGAGGAGGAAGGAGGGAAGAGGAAGAGGAAGATGAGGAGGAAGACGAGGAGGAGGATAAATAGGGAGGAGAAGGACGAAGGAGGCGGAGTGAGGATAGGGAGGGAGAGAGGAAAGGAAGAGGAATAGGAGGGGACGAGGAGAGGAGTATAGGGGGATAGGGGAGGAGGAGGAGGAGGAAGAGGAATAGGGAGGGAAATGGAAGAGGAAGAGAGGAGGACAGGATGAGGAGGAGGAAGATAGGGAGGGATAGGAGGATGAGGATGAGAAGGATGGAGGGGACAGAGGAACGGGAGGAGGGATAGAATGGTGGTGGGGAGGAGGAGGAAGGGAGGGATATGAAGGGATTGAGGAAGAGGAGGAGTGATGGAGGGAGGAGGAGAGGGAGGGATAGGGGAGGGATAGAGGAGGGATGGAGGAGGAGGAGAGGGAGGGATAGGAGAGGGATGGCGAGGAGGGGACAGGAAGTTTGAAGAACGTGGAAGGCAGTGGATAGAAAGAGGGAAGAGGAGTGGAGGGAAGAAAAGAAAAAGAGAACAGGGAAGGAAGAGGAGGAGAGAGGAGAGAAGATTAGGAATTAGTGAAAATTAGGAATTGGACGGGGATAGAGAGGAGAAAAGGAAGAAAGAGAAAGTATAGGAGGAAAGGAGAGAAAACGGGGAATAGAACAAGAGAATGAAGGAAGGACGAGAAAGGAGGGAACAACAACAAAAAAAGAGAAACGAAAAAGGATACGAACAGAGGAAACACAACAAAGGAAGAATAAAGAAAGGAAGAACAAAAAAAAAGAAAAAAAGCGAGGAATAGGAGGAAGGCGAGGAGAGGGGAGGGGAGGGAGGGGGGGGAGGATAAAGGTCCAGCAGGCACCGACGTTGGCACTCTCTGGCACTCAAAAAAGGGGAAAAATAAAGTTCACGGCTGGCTGCGTTGTTCCAGACACAAAGAGGCGTCCGAGGCGAGGGAATAATTCCGTCTTTTGGGTCGACGTCGCCGCGAGGGGGACAGAGGCAGGCGCATTTTGCATACATACATACACACACATATATACACACACATGCACGCACACACGTACACGCACATGCACACGCACACACATGCACACACACACGCACACGCACGAACACACACACACACACACACACACACACACACACACACACACACACACACACACACACACACACACACACACACACACACATATATATATATATATATATATATATATATATATATATATATGCATATATATATATATATATATATATATATATATATATATATATATATATATATATATATATTCTATAAATCATTCTCATTTTTTTACACATATGTACATATATATATATATATATATATATATATATATATATATATATATGTATATATATATATATATATATATATATATATATATATATATATATATATATATATATATATATATATATATATATATATATATATATATATATATATATATATATATATATATATATATAGGTAGATAGATAGATTGATATAGATAGATAGATATATAGATGGATAAATAAAGTAGATAGTTCGATAGATAGATCGATAGATAGATCGATCGATCGATCGATCGATAGATAGATAGATAGATAGATAGATAGATAGATATAGATAGATAGATATAGATATATTTGGATAGTTAGATAGATAGAGATATAGATGGATAAATACAGTAGATAGCTCAATAGATAGATCGATAGATAGATCGAGAGATAGATAGATAGATAGATAGATAGATAGATATAGATATAAATACAGATGGATAGATTGATAGAAATATAAATAGATAGATCAATATCTTTTAAAAAGAATAAGAAAAGTGAGAGAAAAAAAACAATCGAAGAAAAGACAGAGAAACGAGAGAGAAAGGAAAAGAAACCAGTAAAAGAAAGAGGGAAGAGAAAGAGGGGAGCGAAAGAGGGGAGAGAGGGAGGGCGAAACAATCGGTTTGGACTCGAGGTGTTGGGAGGGAAGTCGAGAATCAATTTAAAAATCTTTCAACATGGAGGAAAACTAAATAAAAATGGGAAGGGAGGGGAGAGAGGGAGAAAGTAAGGGGAGCGGGGAGGAGGTAGGAGGAGGGAGGAGGGAAAGAGGGAGGAGGTAGGAAGAGGGAGGAGGTAGGAAGAGGAAGGGAGGGCAGAGGATGGGAAGAGGAGGGAGGAGGGAGGAAGGAGGAGGAGGCGAGAAGAGGAGGAAGAGGGAGGAGTGAGACGGGGGAAGGAGGGAGGAGGAGGAGGAGGAGGCGAGGGAAGGAGGGAGGAGAAGGGATGGGGGGGGGAGAAGGCAGGAGAAGCAGCAGAGGCAGGAGGAGGAGGAGGAGGAGGAGGAGTGAAGGGGGAGGGCAGGAGGAGAGATAGGCCTGGTGCGGGGAGGGAGGGTGGGAGAGGGGCGAGGGGGAGAGGCACAGGAGGGGAGAGAAAGAGAGAAACATAACAACCGGAGAAAGAAAAGCGGAGGGCGAGGGGGAGAGAGGGGAGAGGAGGGGAGAGAGGGGAGAGAGGGGGGGGGAGGAGGGGGAAAGCTAGTGTATACACAGAAAAAAACTCGGGACCACCTGTAGACCTGACAAAGTTCCCCTCACTCGGCCCCTCTTTCCCACGCTCTCCCCTTCCTGCCAAGCGTGGAGCGAGGGGAGAAGGGGGGTGCCACGACGCCGCGGTGCCAGTGCCTCGGTGGTGGGGCGGAGGGGGAGTGGGAGGGGGGGAGGAGGGGAGATAAGGAGTTACAGTGCCTCGATGTCTAGTGATGGGTGGGGTGGGGGAAGGTGGAGGAGGGGTGTAGGAGAAGGAGGAGGGGTGTAGGAGGAGGGGGGCAACAGGGAGATGCCACTGTGCCATAGTGCATCAGTGAAGGGAGGGAAGGGGTAGAAAGGGGGGGAGGGGAGGGAAAGGGGGTTTTGCGCGAGAAAAGGTTTGTGCTTTGAGAGAACGAAAAAGGGGAGGAGAGAGAGAGGGGAGCAAGAAGGGGAGGTGGGGGGAGGACGGGGTGGGGGAAGGAGAATGGGAAAGCGAAAATACAATAAAAGGAGTGAGTGAAAGGTAGAGAAAGAAATCGGAGATAGATAGAACGACTGAGTGAATAAACAAAATTAATATTATCTAATTAATGGCAAATGTAAAAAAGGGGATAATATTTTATAGAAGAAAATAATAAAGAGAAAGAAAAAACATAGATAAAACAAAACGGATTATAATTAAAAAGATTGATAAATATAATGATAGATAGAGAGAGAATAAGAGAGAGGGAGAGAGGGACGGAAAGGAGAGAGAG
>NC_091559.1:46458938-46461438 GCF_042767895.1 Penaeus vannamei | reverse complement strand
ATATATATAAAACATTCCATAAATAAACAAAATAACCAAAGAAAGGGTAAAAAAAAGCAAAAAGCAGACTGGGTGACACTTGTTTGCGAGTACGTTCACCCTTATGGCAGCCCCGGAGCACTTATTTTCACAGGGACTCGGTTTACGCGGGAAGGCTCGGGTGTCGTCTGCTTCGTAAACTCGACCATTTCCTTTTGCGGCCAGACCTCTCGCGGCGTTTCTCTATTTAACCCCTTGTTTACTTTATCTTTTACGATGCCTTCTCTTTCTCCCTCTCTCTTTCTCTCTTTTTTTCTCTCTCTCTGTCTTTTTTTGAAGAGGGTTTTCTGTATGGTGTTCGGTCCTGTCGAGTTTATAGGGGAGGGCATTCGAATCCCTTAAATGGCGGAGGTTACGATCCTCCTCTGGAGTTTCGGGCATTTTATCTCCGTTTTATATGGGTTTGATTTTTTTAGGGGGGAAGGTTACGTATTTTTAGAATGCATTAAGGAGAAAGAGAGATAAATGATCTGAGAAAGTATGGGCGAGAGAGAGAGGGAAGTAAGGGTAAATGGAATTGTTATTTATTTACTGTCATTGAAATTCATCGTGGTTTTATAGTGGTTCTTCTGGATATATACATGAAAGTCCGTGTGTGTCTGTGCGTGCGTGTGTGTTTGTGTACGTGAGTGTGTGTGCGCGCGCGCGTGTGTGGGTGTGTTTGTTTGCGTGCGTGCGTGCGTGCGTCTGCGTGTGTGTGTGTGTGTGTGTGTGTGTGTGTGTGTGTGTGTATGTGTGTGTGCGAATGTGTGTGAGTATGTGCGTGTGTGTCCATGAATAGGAGTAAGTTTGTACATTCATGTGTGTTACTCCATAACTGGATGTACATTACCTTACGAATAGGAATGATCAGTAAAACAACACATCTAAAATGAAACAGAAAAATGTAAAAATAAATTGTAATTACTTTCATATCAAAATAACTCACATATCTTATATATATTTTCCTTAATTAGATGTGATTCATGTCCAATTGTGAGTCAAAGTGCATCATTAAAATATATATCAACCTTGTAATTATCATTTACTATTATTTTTTTTAGATATACTGTTTTTATCATCTTTCAAAGAAAAGGATGAAAAAGAAGGAAAAGAAGAGAAAATGGCGCATTTTCTGCTTCCTTCGAGATCCTTCTTCCTCCCCTCCGCTGGGCCTCCTCCTTCCGCCCGGTGCCCCCCCCCCTCCCCAGGGTATGGATGCACCCTGGGCTCACGCACTCATTTTTCCTCTGCCCCTCCTTCTTCCTTCCATCTCCCTCATTCTTCCTTCTTCTTTTCTCTTCCTTCTATCTCTCTCTTTCTTCCTTCCTTCTTCCTTCCATCTCCCTCCTTCTTCCTTTCATCTCCCTCCTTCTTCCTTCCATCTCCCTCCTTTTTTTCCTACTTTGTTTTTTTCTTGTTTCTTTCTTCGTTCTCGCCTCCATTTTTTTTCTTTGTTCGTGTCCTCTTCCTTCTTTTATCCCTTTGTTTTTTTCCTTCGTTCGTGTCTTTTTTCCTTATTTTCCCATCCTTCTTCCTTCCTTCCTTCGTGGCATGCTCCTCTCCCCTCCTTCTCCCTCCTTCCTCCGTGCTTCTGTCTTCTTCCTTCCCTCCTTCCTTCGTGACCTCCATCTATTTCCTCCTTCCCCCTTCCCTCCTCCTCCCTCCTTCATTACTCTCCTTCCTTCTCCCCTTTTTTGTCCTATCTTCCTCCTCCCTCTCCCTCCTTCCCGCTTCCCTCCTCCTCCCTCCTTCATTGCTCTCCTTCCTTCTCCTCTTTCTTCGTCCTATCTTCCTCCTCCTTCTCCCTCCTTCTTCCCTCATCCATCTCCCTTCGTTCCCCCTCCTTCGGCCTCCTCTCCCCCTCCTCTCGTACTCCTTCCTTCCTTTGTGTTCTTCCTCCTCCCTTCCCCCCTTCGCCCTTCCTCCCCTCCTTCTTCCTCCTAGCTCCTTCCTGCGTTTCCTCCTCTCCTTTGGGAGGATGGAAGGGGGGGGGGGGAGGGAGGGATAACAAAGGGAGGAACAAGGGAGAGGGGAGGGAGGGATAACAAAGGGAGGAACAAGGGAGAGGGGAGGGAGCGAGGGAGAGGGAGGGGGGGAGGGGAGGTGGAGGAAGGGAGGTGGAGGAAAAGGGAGGGACAAGGGAGAGGGGGAGAGGGAGGGAATGGAAGGGAGAGGGAGGGGACAGGGAAAGGGGAGGAAAGGGAGGGACAAGGGAGAGGGGGAGAGGGGAGATGGAGGAAAGGGAAAGGGGGAAGAAAGGGAGGGATAAAGGGAGAGGGGGAGAAGGGAAAGGGAAGGGGAAAGGGAGAGAGGGAGGGAGGGATAGGGAGGAGCAAAGGAGATAGTAGGGAGCGAGGGAGAAGGAGGGGGGAGGGGGAGATCGAGGAGGAGCAGCAGAGGGAGCAACAAGGGAGCGGGGAGGGAGGGTCAGTTAAAATAGTTGCATAGAGTATAACTTGGGGGTATAACTGTGATCTCC
>NC_091559.1:46446438-46448938 GCF_042767895.1 Penaeus vannamei | reverse complement strand
AACTTCTTTTTCTTATTCTTTTTCTTACTGCTGCCATTATTATAATTATCATTATTATTGTCACTACTGTTATCATCACTATTATTATTATTGTTATTGTTAATATTATTATTATTATCATTATTATTTTTTTGTTGTTGTTTTAATAATGATAATAATAATGATACAAACAACAATGATGATAATAACAATAATAATAATAATAATAATAACAATAATAACAACAACAATAATAATGATAATGACAATAATAATGACAAATATTATTGTTACTATCATAATCATAACCATTGTTCTTCTTCTTATAATCATTATTATTATTATCATCATTAATATTACCATTTTCATTACTATCAGTACTATCATTATTATTATTACTGTCATTATGATTTTTTTGATCACTGTTGTTTTTATCATTATCATTATCAGTATTACTATTATCTTCATCATTATCATTATCTTTGTTACTATCATTGTTATCATCATTATTATCATTATCATCCTTATTATTTTCATTATCATTTTATCATTGATTTTAATAATTATTGCTATTATTGTTATCATCACAATCATTATCGTCATCATTAATATATTTTCATTATTGTCATTATTCCTATTATCATTATTATTGTTATTATCATCATTGTTATTATTATTATTATTATCATTATCATCATCATGATACTAGTAGTATCATTATTATTTCTATTATTATTATGATACTAATAATGATAATAATAGTAATAATGATGACAACAATAATAATAGCAATTATTTATATCATTATCAAAATAATTGTTATTATCATTATTGTTGTCATTAGTATTACTATTAAAATTATCATTTTTATTACCATGATTATAATAATTGTTATAAACGTTATCATTATCATCATTATTATTACTTCTATCATCATTATGATTGTAATTATCATTATTGTCATAATGAAAATAATAGTCATTGTTGTTATCATTATAATTATTATCATCAACATCATTATTATCATAATATTGATTATTATTATCATTATCATTATTATTATTATCATTATCATTACCATTAATATTATCATTATTATCATTATTATCATTATTATCATTATTATTATTATCATTATCAGTATTATTATCATCAGTATTATTATCATAATAACAATAATAATAATAATAATAATAATAATAATAATAATTATTATTATTATTATTATTATTGTTACTATCATTATTATTATCATTATTATTATCATCATTATAATTATCACCGTTATTACAATTGTTATCATCATCATCATTATAATCATTATTGTTATTACTATTGTTATCATTATCATTATCATCATTATTGTTGTTATAGTTTTTATCATTATTACTATTGTTACCAGTATCATTATCATTATCATTATCATTAATACTCTTATTATTATTATTATTACTCTTATTATTATAATTATTATTATTATTATTATTACTATTAATATTATTATTATCATCATTATCATTTTATTATTATTGTTGTTATTATCATTATTATTATCATTATCAGCAGTAGTAGTATAGTTATAATCATCATTGTTGTTATCATTTTCATCATTACAATTATTATTATTACTATCATTATCCTTTCTTTTGTATAATGGTGTTTTACCTTCTACATGTATGTACAAGTACTGTCACCCTCTTATACGTACGTACACGTGTGCGTATGCGGTGTGTGAGTGACCTTATTATGATGAATGGTTACACCCCCCTCTTCCTTATCCCCCCTCCCCCCTTCCCCTCTTCCAACCCCCTACCACCACCCCCTTCTTTTCCTCCTTCTATTCCCCCACCCCCCTCACCTGGCCAAAATCCTGGAAACAACGTAACTAATTAAAGAGAGGTCACAGCTCCTTTAATGAGGGAGGTCAGGAGAGGTCAGCTGGGGGTTGGCCGGGGGTCAAGAGGCTTCCGCTCTGGCTTGTGAGGGGGGTGGGAGGGGAGGAGGAAGGGGAGGGGGGGGGAAAGAGGAGAAGGAGGTATGGGGGAAGGAGGAAAAGAAGGGGTGGTGGTAGAGGAGGGTGGTGGAGGAGGAGGAGGAGGTAGTGGATAAGTGGAGGTAAAGGAGAGGGAGGAAAAGGAGGTGGAGGAGGAGGAAGTAGTGGAAAAGTGGAGGAGGAGGAGGAAAAGAGTGAGAAGGAGGAGGAAGCGGTGGAGGGAGATGGGAAGGGGGAGGGGCAGAAGAAGAAAGAAAAAAGATCAGTAAAGGAGGAGAGAACGAGAAGTAGGAGAAGGAGGAACAAGAGATTAAAGCGAAAGAAAAGGACAGAGAATAAAGAACGGATAAAGATCGGACGTAGAGGAGACGAAGAGAAGACGACGAGGAGGAAAAACGAAGGAGGAAAGAGATGTCGAAAAAGGCATAAAGAGATTAATAAGAGGATAAGGGGAATAATGAACAATATTACAGAATAAAATGATAATTATAACAATTAACACAAAGATGATAACAATGAGGATGAATA
>NC_091559.1:46439128-46440938 GCF_042767895.1 Penaeus vannamei | reverse complement strand
TCAATCATTCCACTAAATAATTCATCAGATTATATAAGCAACAACAACAACAAATCAAAAAGATAATAAATAAAGAGAAGACATAAAAATAATCTAACTTTCATTTGGGGGTTTTACATTCTGGTAGAGTGAATACCTACATCGTAATTATGTTTGTCTTTTCCCTCTTTGTCCCTTGGTATGTTACACCTATACATTACACCTGAAATCTTATTTCATGACACTGCAATGTTGAAATTGCTTCATTCTGATGTAAAACGGACTGAAACAAACACAAACACACAAACACACACACACACACACACACACACACACACACACACACACACACACACACACTTAAACACACACACTTACACACACACACACACAAACACACACACTGAAACAAACACAAACACACACACACACACACACACACACACACACACACACACACACACACACACACACACACACACACACACACACACACACACACAAACACACACACACACACACACACACACACACACACACACACACACACACACACACACACACACACACACACACACACACACACACACACACACACACACCAATAAATAAAACCTGTAAAGTACTGTTTCACCATGACTCCTCAAGCAAAATCAGTAAACATCTTCACAAACTCTTTCTATCATCACATGAGCGTCTTGATTCTACACAAAGCTGCCGAGTCACTCTGATACAAGGCAGACCCAACACAATGACATCCCTGAATTGTGCAGCTGTTATCAGATGTTAGATAAACGATGGTGTATCAAAAGAAAATTTACAAAAAAATAAAGCATCTGGTATCAATTTTAACGTATGCTTGTTAATTAATATCAAGGAGCTGCCAAGACATGGAAATTAAATCTATCACTGAACAGTAAATTAAAAACTGTAAATCTGATAAACCAAAAATCAAAATGATCAATGAAAGTTAATTTCATTCAACAGTCTCTCACCCATGTACGCACGAACAAACGCACGCATGCACACTAAATAATAATAATAGGAACTAGAAGTACTCAGGGAGAACATACCTCCCCCAAGGCATTAAGGTCACTGATGGAATAAAAATATTCACATTTAAAGAATTACATTAAAATCACCTTTCTCGAGCACACAGGTGACGTCCATTCACATAACCTCCTTGGCAGAGGCAAGGCAATACGAGCAATCATTCAAAATATTTGTGGATCCAGATTACCATCAAAATTTAATGAAACCTAAGTTAGGCTAAAACACACTGCTGAAAAAAGTTCATAAAACTCTGTACATAAATTTTTGAGCTATCCTGCTAACAATCAAACAAATAACATCCAAATTGCCACTGAAATTTAATGGCATCTAAGTTAGGCTAAGAGACACCTCTTGTAAAAATTTAAGAAAAATCTATTTGTACTTTTTGAGTTATCCTGCTGACCACTGAACAAACAAACTAACGCAACTAGACACATAACCTCCTTGGCGTTGGCGGTGGCAGTGGCGGTGACATCAATAACAATAATAATAATAACAACAACAACAACAATAATAACAATAATAACAATAATAATAATAATAATAATAATGATAATAATTACAATAACAACAACAATAATAACAATAATAATAATAATAACAAAAGTAATAATAACAATAATAAACAAACCTACTATACTTTCCACCGAGCTTACAATCATACTGTAGCACAGTAAGAAAACATTTATTTCACAAGAGTGCCAAGTCACTGTGATAATCTGCGTGACTCTCCTCCCACACTAAAGGCTGGTCGATTTGGGTGAGTGTTCCTTTAACC
>NC_091559.1:46426628-46434128 GCF_042767895.1 Penaeus vannamei | reverse complement strand
CTACTACTAGCAGCATTAATGCTACTAGTACTACTAGTAGAAATAACAATCACAATAATAATAAGAATAATTATCATAATCATTACCATTTCAATAACAATAATAATAATCATCATCATTATCACTATGACCATCATCATCATAATAACAATAATAATATTAATAATAATAACAATAATAATAACAATAACAATAACAATAACAATAACAATAATAATAATAATAATAATAATAATAATAATAATAATAATAATAGCAATAACAATAACAATAATAATGGTAACAGCCATAGCAATAATTATATTAAAATTATTATTAGTAATAATAATAATAACAATAATAATAATAATAACAAAAAAATAATAATAACAATAAAAATAACAATAATAGAAACAAAAATAACCCAAAAAATTATAATTAATAATAATAATAACAAAATAATCATTTATAAAATCAAAAAATATATATATATAATAATAATAAAAATAACAATAATAATAATAATATTAATAATAACAATAATAATAATAATGAGAAAAAAAAATAATAAAAATAAAATTTGAAATAACAACAACAACAACAACAACAATAACAATAACAATAACAATAATAATAATAATAATAATAATAATAATAATAATAATAACAATAACAATAACAATAACAATAATAATAATAATAATAATAATAATAATAATAATAATAATAATAATAATAATAATAATAATAATAATAATAATAATAATAACAATAACAATAACAATAACAATAACAATAACAATAACAATAACAATAATAATAATAATAATAATAATAATAATAACAATAACGACAACACTAATAGTAGTCATAAAAATTATTATGATGATGATAATCATAACAAAAAAATTATATATAATAATACCAATATAAACTATAAAAGTGAAAAAATCCAATAATAATAATAATAACAATACCATAAAAATCACAAAAACAATTGCAATATTATAGATGATATGCAATATTATACATGATGATGATGATGATGATGAATCATCATCATTATCATGAAAAAAAATATATATACCCAAAAAACACTGACAACAACAAAGAAAACAATAGCAACAATAATAAAAATCATAAAAAATATGATAATAACAATGGTAATAATTTCAAAAACTAGTCCTAATACTAATAATGATAACAATAAAAGCAATAACAAAAATAATAATAATAATAAAGTCTTATAATAATAATAATAATAACAACAATGACAGTAACAACAATAACTATAACAATAACAATAAACATAAACATAAGCACAACAATAACTATAACAATAACAATAAACATAAACATAAGCACAACAATAAACAAAAAAAATAAATAAAAATAAAAATATAATAATAATAATAATAATAATAATAATAATAATAATAATAATAATAATAATAATAATAATAGTAATGATAATAATAATAACAATAATAATAACAATAATAACAATGATGATGATGATGATAATAACAACAACAACAATAATAATTATCATCATAATAATAATAATAATAAAAGAAACAATATTAATAGTCAAGTAATCATTTAAAAATTAAAAATTACAATAACAAAAAATAATAACAGTAATAACAATCATCAACAGTAATAGTAATATTAATGATAATAATAAAACAAAATAACAATAACAATAATAATAATATCAATCAATAGTAACAATAACAAAAGAATAATAATAAAATTATAATGAAAAATATTCATAACACTAACAACAAAATCAACAATAATAACAATAGCAATAATAGTGGTAGTGGTGGTAGTAGTAGTAAAAATAATATCAACTATAAAGAAAATAGTAACAGAGATTATGATTAACAATAACACTCATAAAAACAACAACAATAACAATAATAATAACAATAATAATAAAAACAATAATGACAAGAATAAGTCCCCAACTCCACATGAAAAAACTTATCTAGCAATCCAAGTCGCCATGACTGAGCATGCACTTCAGGCACTGCGCGAAGGGAGGGTTGATAGGAGTCCTGTCCCCCATTGTCTTCACCTTGGTGTGCACGGAAAGACAGTGCTGAAACTTGGGAGCACCGAGTGGACTTCGGCTGCAAGTAGCGCTTTCTGTGACCTTTTACCTTTATTTGTGGCATTTCCGTTCATATCTGCACATTATTTCTTGTACCAACTACTATAAAGCATTGTCCACTACAAAAAATTCATATTCAAATTGCTCTTACTTAGTGCATCCATAACGTAAAGATTAACAATAGCAATATAATAATCATAACACTAACAATAACAATAACGATGATATCAATGATAACAGTACTACTGATGATGATGATGATGAGAATAATGATGATGAGAGTGATGATGATGATGATCGATGATGGCAAAATGATCGTATTATTATTGTTTTTAACGTTAATATCAAAAATAAAAACAAGAAATGAAACAAACTGAAACTGGCATTCACGCAAGAATTAACAAGATGAAACAGAAAGACTAAGGATGTCTTGGCATCATGCCAAAAAACATGAATCACATGGTGGAAAAAAAAGGGGGTGTCACTAGCATTCCAATGATCAAAATCAAACACTAAAGGCCTACATATATGAAAAGGAGGAGGACTCCCCCATCCAACTTACACGGGAAATGGTACACAAATAATACACGTTATCAAAGTCTCCGTGAAGAGTACACATTGCTCCTGTAGAAGGATACCGACATCATGTCTAAATTCATTGATGTATAAGTAGGTCAAATCACATTCCTTAAATTATTTTGACACTATGATAACCAAATCGTCCACTAAATTACTAGTAGCTAACGGTATATGCAAGTAGTGCTAAATGCTACTACTATCATCCCCCCCTTTTTGTAAATAAATATCATCTAAAATTTATTAGTAAATAGAGCAAAATCACCCAACCTATGTTCACGGAAGATTTATGAACATCATGTTTACTCATCATATGAAATATTACATAATCCATCCAAAAGACAAATTTCAATGTATTACAAGGAAAAAAACGGGGGGAAAAAATTGCAATATATATATATATAATATATATATATATATATATATATATATATATATATATATATATATATATATATATATACATAATGTATATATATATATAATATATATATATATATATATATATATATATATATATATATATATATATATATATATATACATAATGTATATATTTATATATAAATAATGGCTGCACGAATTTCATCTTGAAACTAACTGCATAAACTGTTTCCAAAGCAAAAATAACTTGAATAATGAATTATATAACACAACGGCCAGGTATTGGATGTAACTATCAGCTTTTTGATGAAAAGTCTCAGAAAAGCTCGAGTTACCGAGTTAGAAAGGACAAATTTCATTAATATACACAAGCATGAACGTCACATTTTCTGGTTGTCATCTGTCGCATCGCACGTCAAAATCATACGTGATGGAAGGCTAGCTTTAATGCTGAACTGAACTAATTACATTCCTCTCTTCATACGTCTTCACAGGAATATAATTGGAATTCCTGCCCCGTGAAAATAAAATAAAAATAACCCAACAAGAGGAATCCTTTGTCAGCATTACAAGACATTTTCCTAAAATAGATTACAAGGAAAAAGAGTAATTGACACTCCACAGACAGCTAAATAACGGTGCATAAATGACGACACATCCCCAAATAAATGCCTTAATAAATACCAACATTCCTCTGAAATAAATGACGACATATTTCTCAAAATAAATAACTAAATGACACTACAGGGACACCTCTCAATAAACGTTTCGTATACAACACATACACCTAGAGAAAAAAAATAAAACGTTCTCGCCAAAAAGAGGAAAAAAAGACACGAGAATTCTCCCTGAAACTACGAAAAAAATAAAACCTTTACCTTTTCTCATGCATATTTAAGATCCCGAAGAATAGGTTGGAAATGGAGGCAAGTATTGATCTTCTATTTACAAAAAGAGATGGAGAAAAGAGAGACATTCACCTCTTCCGATGTGGTCTGCCCCGCCTTGCGTATCAGGTCCTCCATCTCGAGAATATTCCCCGTGCTGAGGACGACCCTGCGGAGCTGAGAAGAAGACATCCTCCTGGCGAGAGCTGAGGGAGAGAGAGCGACGACAACACACACCTTTCTCCGCCGCGTTCCCCGTCCGCACTGGCGGCCGCTCGCCCTCAGTGTTGCCAGACGGGGCGAGCGCTCGACGGGGCGCGGAATTTCTGCTCGATTTGAGCAGGAAAAAACTAGATTTTTATGGGTCGGCATATTTTGTTTGTTGGGCTAGGGTGGGGGTGGGATTATCGATGTATCTTGATGAAATGGATATTTGCCTTATGATGGATTTTGCGTGGTTCGGATATTTTTCATTATTAATGTCATAGACTAACTGAGAAAAATGCAATGGAGACACATTTCTGTTGGTCGACCACATATAAATATCTATATATATATTCATATATAATCACTCCTATGGAAATTTTCGGAAACCATGACACTTTCGACTGAATGTCACATTTCATTGCATGTGCACACACGGTAAGAGGTGAAAAGAGAGAGAAATAGATTGTCACTAATAGCGTTGTCTGCTGAAGATTTACGTGGCGAATTAGAGCTATGCAAAGTATGTTTTTCGAAAGGGAAGAAGAAATGATGAACTGCCAGAATAACAGCATTATAATCACAGTATAATCGTAGTTGCAAATGTTAATTTCATTATGCTAATACAAAAAAAACGTTTACTTGACTTATGCGGTAAATGTATATCGTTACCTTCTATAACAGTATTTACTCTTTCAACCTATCAGAACCTTGCTAAATGCATCTTTTAACCTACTAAAACGAAAATGATTTAGCTCCATCATACATAAAAACTGCCTGACACTAAGGTAAAACCGCTTAATTGGCCACACTGCTCGCTCCTCCTCCTCCGTCTGGTCGAATGAGGCTTCGGAATTTCGTCGCTCTGCGTGACGTCATAGAGTGAAGCTTTGAACCACTAAATTGATTGGTGTCTTATTTCTCTTAGGATTTATCTTGAGTTGTGTGGGATAATATACCGTGCGGATTTTGACCTATGTGAGAGATAATTAAACTCACACATGTGTTCGATTTCAAACAACAGGAATATCCTTTTTTATGGAATAAAATTGTTGTTCGCACTGCGGCACTGTGCGAATAGTACCGAGGCATCCGTATCACACGCTTTGTGACACAAGTTTTTAGAGAAAATGTATCGCTGTTGGAATGCCGATCTATATTGTTGACTATTTACAGAATTTCCAAGAATTTGTACCCAAATATGCCGAACTGGACCAAATCAATACTTTTATGCGACCTCACGGGTACACGCACGGTGCCAAGTTCTATATATTTGTGATATACCATAACGATGGAGTATAATTCATCATGGCAAACACCGAGCCAGTATTGATTAAATACCAGAGGCGCAAGATATTAATTATTATCAAAGCACGAGCCATTACACCCTTGTTCTTTTTTTTCATATTCATTCGGGAATGCATTGTTTGGCATCTAATCAAATATAAAAGACTCTTTCATATGTTTGTTAATGGCACGTTTCAGCGGGATAAGGTTTATTCTCAGTCACGTGTCAGCTTCAAGTTCACAGCTGATTTCAAAAGGTGATAATAAGTACTCATATTTATGTATCTGTTCATTCTAGCGGTTGTTATGACAATGTTATTCGGATAATAATGCTAATCAAGGAATCAATAAGTATGTGTGTTTATATGTATACACATGTATGTATATATGTATATATATATGAATATATATATATGTATATATATATATATATATATATATATATATATATATATATATATATATATATTTGTGTGTGTGCGTGTGCGTGTGTGCGCGTATATATACATACATACATACATATATATATATATATATATATATATATATATATATATATAAATATATATGTATACACACACACACACACACACACACACACACACACACACACACACACATACACACACACATATAAATATATATATATATATATATATATATACACACAATATATATATACATATACATATATGCATGTATATATATATATACATATATATATATACATACACACACACACACACACACACACACATATATATATATGTATATATACATATACATACATACATATATATATATACATATATATATACATATATATATATATATATATGTGTGTGTGTGTGTGTGGGGTGTGTGTGTGTGTGTGTGTCTGTGTGTGTGTGTGTGTGTGTGTGTGTGTGTGTGTGTGTGTGTGTGTGTGTGTGTATGTCTATATATATATACATATATATATACATATACATATATGCATATATATATACACAATATATATATATATATATACACACATATACATACACACACACACACACACACACACACACACACACACACACACACACACACATATATATATATATATATATATATATATATATACATATATATATATATATATGTATGTATATGTATATATATACATACATATATATATATTTATTTGTTTATTTTTATATATTTGTGTGTGTAAACAAATAAAACGTAACTTTATTGTAATAATCTTTCACATTAAGTAGCCTCTTATGCAGGGCTTCATTCAGTTTCATGTGGTATAGGAGAGCACTAAAAGCACTCAATGTCAAGGTCTAAACAAGTATTTATCTTTATCTTTCTCAGTGTTCTCCCTCCGGTTGCTCGGCTCACATCGACGCCGTGGTTCTGGTTCAGTCCAGCCGCCCTGCAGCACGACATCACCTGGAGGAGTTATGCGGTGATCGAAATCTCCAGCTCCTCCTCCAGCAGGGTTGCAGGTGGTGCTGGTAGGTAAGATAGGCTCTTCGCGTGACCCCAAAGGCAGGAGTCGAACAGTTGTGGGACATTTGGGACATTTGTGGTGGGAGGCGCGGGCGAGCGGTGGCTTGCTTCGTCTCGCTCGTCAAAACAGGTCCAGTATACAGCTTGCTATGAAGGTAGATAGACAATCGCAATGTGTAGTTTTATTCCCCTTCGTAGTGGGTGACAGGAGTAATCGCTAAAGGAAACGGAATAGATGCTAATAGTAATGATGGTGGATTTAACGAGGAGGTTTAGTATCTAATGATAGAGGAAATTGGAATTTCAAAAAAATCTCTTACATATCATATAGCACAAACAAGTTATGAATAACTAGAAAAAAAATCGTCAGCATAATTTATGGGAACAGTTTAAATCTGCCATTAGATGTCTTCCAATCTGAGAGCTTAGAATGAAAGTAACAAAGGCAAATAAAACTGCTCTTCGCGTAGTACAATAATAAGCAGCTAGAATTGATCTTCTACAGAAAAATATAGCTATCAATATAACCAGTTGATGTTTCTGGTCGGCACAGATATGTCAATAGCTTGCTAGATTAAAACA
>NC_091559.1:46419128-46424128 GCF_042767895.1 Penaeus vannamei | reverse complement strand
GTAACTCTAAAGGAAGATTAATAACAAGAGCACAAGGAGAACTTACAAGGTCAGAGACAAGAGCTGATTTTCGATGAGCACTTCGTCACCGCTATCACCATCATCATCACTGACCTGCATGTTCTTGCTTTCTTTATGAAATGTCTGGGGGTCGATCGAGAAGAGAATGTTGCTTATTGATTGGCAGATTGCAGCTGTACTCCCATCTTGCACTGAATACATCTTGAAGTCATATTAGCTTCTGCATACCTTCGTAACTTAAAAAAAAAAAGAATAGAAGGACTTAGAGACCGATTTTTTAATAAAAAGAATAGGAATTAGAGACCGCATACCTCCGCCAAGACAGTAGGGTCACGTGCAAAGATGGTCACACTTGAAGATTGACGTTAGAATCAACTCTTTCTCAAGTATACTGGTGACGCCTCGTGTTTGCCAGTCTCGCAATGCCAATTAATCTTTTAAAATATGCCAGGATCAGAATCACCAAAATCTAATGGCATATTGGGTTAAGACACCTGGTAAAAAAAATCATAAATATCTGCTCGCAACTTTTTGAATTATCCTGCTAACCGACAAACAAACTAACACTACCAAAAACATAACCTTGGCTGAGATAAATATTCCATAACTGGACCTCTACAATGCTCCAGATCATGAAATAACGAACCGTAATCTATTATTCTGCGTCTTTTAAGAGAGAGTGTGCCTAGGACATTGTGTTGACAGATTTAGTAGACGGGTATCACGTAAAGATGATTCTATATAGTGCGAAAATTAATAGGGAAAAACTCTCAAAGCTAATTAATAAACTGTAAATTAACCTGTATGAAAAAGCTGTTGAGATATTCTCAAGCGAATGTCCAAAATGATTCCACGATTTGACTTCTAAGCATTGCGAATGAAAAAAATAACACATGGCAAGGTTTGGAAACAGCTGAATGCCCAAAAGGAATGGGGGGAGCTAAATAATAATAATAATAATAATAATAATAATAATAATAATAATAATAATAATAATAATGATAATGATAATAATAAAAAGAAGATGATAAAAAAAATAGTGGGTGGACAGTCAGGAGCGGTCTCTACTGGGGGCGGAGGGGGGAGGGAAGGCCCCCCCAATGGGTTCCTAGAGAGCCGAACCTCCAAGATTTTTTTTTTTCATGAATTGGAGTGATTTTGGCAGTTTTTAACGCTATCTTTCTCCCAGTGACGACCAAAAAATAAGATTCAAAATTGGAGAACTGAGAAGTGAGGTGTGAGAACCGAGATGTGAAATGTGTAACCGGGCAAAATGTACACGTGTTCAAATTTTACGTTTTTTTTTCTTTCTCGTTCTCCCTTTTTCTCTCATTTCTCTCTCAAATCTAACCTATCTAACTGTTTTATTCCCTTGTAAGTTTGTATTTAATATTCTATACATGAGAAACGAGCTAAATAAAAGGGTGTGATTGGCTTCCACCGACCTGGAAAAAGGAAACGAAATGGCGGCCATAGAGCCAGTGTTACCAGACCCATTTTCACCTCAAAGGACGCCAAAAAAAATGGGAGGGGGGGGAGAGGTAGTGTTGCCCCCAAGTCTAAATAGTGGGTGTCTTTGGCCCCACTGCCCCCCCCCCCCCACCACCACCAGGTCCATCCCTGACCCCAACCGATGATAAATTTAGAAAAAAAATAAGTAGACCTATATTATCATCATCGTTAACATTAATATCAACGTCTGCAATGGGAGACTATGCAGACCAGCAAATTTACGCCACGCTAAAGAAATTATAATGAATAGGAATAAAGAGCGGAAGTTTAACAGATCAATGGTGTCGTGTTCCATTATAGAGCGATGTGTCCGTTTCCGTTCCCGATATAATTGGCCGCCATATTTAATTTCGATTCAGGTTAAGTGACGCAGCTTCTCTTGCCCTTGCTGTTCTTTCTCGTTGTTTGTTTTCTTGTTTTTCAGCGCCTAGTGCGATGAAATAGAAGGATAATAAAGCGAAATTGATTTTATTTATGTTTCTTTCTCACTTTATTCCGCCATGAAGAGACTGTAGTCGAAACGTAAACATACGAAGGAAATTTCGCTGAAAGACTAGAAAAAAAATAGAATTAAGCCTTTTTTTCATTGTATACTTGTGCATTTTCCTATCTAAAACGACTGTTGTCTTTGACGAGGACAGTCACATATAACAAGGCAAGGACCTCGTGCTGAGTCCAGTGCTGACTCGTAAATACCTAGCCTCGTGTGTCCTGAAGAAGAAATTTGCCGTGTCAGTGGGACTATGTGGTCTTTATGGGCCAGTCGAGTGGATACATCATAGTATTAACAGTTCTGTGTGATTCTAATAACTATACGTGTGTATTGATATCTGTATATAATATTGTAGGTTTAGATGAGTTGTATAATGAGTTGTGACTATTAAGCAGCGTGCTATATACTTCATAATGTTATCTAGTGTTGTTACGTACTCTCTCTCTCTCTCTCTCTCTCTCTCTCTCTCTCTCTCTCTCTCTCTCTCTCTCTCTCTCTCTCTCTCTCTCTCTCTCTCTCTCTCTCTCTCTCTCTCTCTCTCTCTGCCTCCCTCCTCCCCCTCTCTCTCTACCTCCCTCCTTTCCCCCTCTCTCTCTCCCTCCCTCATTTCCCCCTCTCTCCCTCCTCCCTCCCTCCCTCCCCCCTCCCTCCTTCCTTCCTCTCCCCCTCCCTCCCCCTCTCCCCCTCCCTCCCTCCTCTCCCCCTCCCTCCCTCCCTCCTTTCCCCCTCTCTCTCTCCCTCCCTCCTTTATCCCCCTCTCTCTCCCTCCCTCCTTTCCCCCTCCCTCCCTCCCTCTCTCCCTCCTCTGCCCATCCTCCCGCCCTCCCTCTCCCCCTCCCTCCTTCCCCTCCCCCTCCCTCCTCTCCCCCTCCTCCCACAACGACGAATTAACACTGATGAGCGTGAGCATACTACTCAGTAATGTAACTCCTCCGTTGTAACTCGTGTAAAGTCCTCCATTTGTCTCGAATACAAGCCAGGGCGAGTCAGAATTAAGCACATGACTCGCTCCTCCCTTTTCGGAACGCGAACTGGCCCCCTTTCCCCCCTTCCCCCCCTACCCCCACCCCAAGGTTAACAATTGTCAACAATCATACCAGCTGGTTGGGTTTCTCTGGTTCCTTGGTGGGTTTTTGGCGGGAATAAAATAAAATAATAATAAATGTGGCGCTGTTATGAAGAAAGGCATTTTGTAAAGAGAGAGAGAGAGAGGAAGTGAAAGAGAGGGAAGGAGAGAGGGAGAGAGAGAGAGAGAGAGAGAGAGAGAGAGAGAGAGAGAGAGAGAGAGAGAGAGAGAGAGAGAAGGAAGTGAAAGAGAGAGAGAGAGAGAGAGAGAGAGAGAGAGAGAGAGAGAGAGAGAGAGAGAGAGAGAGAGAGAGAGAGAGAGAGAGAGAGAGAGAGAGGAGAGAGAGGAAGTGAAAGAGAAAGATAGAGAGAGAGAGAGAGAGTAAACATCTTCCCTCGCTCCTATTTCACTGATGTTGAACACACGAGAGCACACATACACACATTAAAGATAAAATATATGTGCATATATACACACGTGTGTAGGAATATCGATGTATTTATGTATGTTTGTATTTGTGTGTATGTATGTTTGTATTTGAGTATGTATGTATGCTTGTATTTAAGTATGCATGTATGTTTGTATTTAAAAATGAATGTATCTGTACTTAAGTATGTATGTATGTCTGTATGTATGTATGTATATATGTGTGTATTTAACCATGTATGTATGTCTGTATTTAAGAATGCATGTATGTATGTTTGTATTTAAATATGTATGTATGTCTGTATTTAAGTAAGCATGTATGTATGTTTGTATTTAAGCATGTATGTATGTCTGTATTTAACCATGTATGTATGTCTGTATTTAAGTATGTATGTATGTTTGTTTGTATTTAAGTATGTATATTTTACACAACATGAATGGATGGAGACAACATACAATAAGAAAAGAAAAGAAAGAGAGAAAAGTAAACTGCAGTTTCTCTTCATTTAACTTGAACCATTATTCCTCCGAAGCACCGGAGCTCCTTCCCCCTCTCCCTCCTTTTCCTTCTCTCCCTTCTTTCCCCCCCTCCCCTTGTCCCCTTTCCTTCATCCTCCTCCATATCCTCCCCCTTTCACACCCCTACATCCTTCCTCTTACCCCTTCCCTTCCCTCATCCGCCTTCTTCCTTTCTTTGTGTGTCTGCAGCTTCGTCGCGGCTGAGAGGGATGGGGGGGCAAACTTAGTAAATGAATGACTTAACAACAGTCTCCCACTCGCCCCGTGAACACCACACACACACACACAGTAAGTTCAGAGAAAGTCAGATCTTACGGTTTCATTCAGATGCTCCGCCCGTGAGTGTTGTGTTGTGTTGTGTTGGCGGACGGTGAGGATACCGTGCAGTGTTCGGAGACCCCGAGGGCAATCTCCTGACTTGCCAGACGCAGGAGCTTCTCGTCCATCTACGGCAGACGGGGAGGTCACTTTCGGAGAGGCCACTTTCGGAGAGGTCACTTTCGGAGAGGTCACTTTCGGAGAGGTCACTTTCGGAGAGGCCACTTTCGGAGAGGCCACTTTCGGAGAGGCCACTTTCGGAGAGGCCACTTTCGGAGAGGCCACTTTCGGAGAGGTCACTTTCGGAGAGGCCACTTTCGGAGAGGCCACTTTCGGAGAGGCCACTTTCGGAGAGGCCACTTTCGGAGAGGTCACTTTCGGAGAGGTCACTTTCGGAGAGGCCACTTTCGGAGAGGTCACTTTCGGAGAGGTCACTTTCGGAGAGGTCACTTTCGGAGAGGCCACTTTCGGAGAGGCCACTTTCGGAGAGGTCACTTTCGGAGAGGCCACTTTCGGAGAGGCCACTTTCGGAGAGGCCACTTTCGGAGAGGTCACTTTCGGAGAGGTCACTTTCGGAGAGGTCACTTTCGGAGAGGTCACTTTCGGAGAGGTCACTTTCGGAGAGGCCACTTTCGGAGAGGTCAC
>NC_091559.1:46399128-46406628 GCF_042767895.1 Penaeus vannamei | reverse complement strand
CTGATCCAGGCATGGGGTAATGAGGGAGAGGATGGGGCAGAGAAGATAGGGGAAGGCACAGGAACAGGCGAACAAGGTGCTACTAAGTGCAAAGAAAAGGTGAGGAAGATCAAAGTATGGCTTGTTTTCTTAAAGGCGAAACCGAGGTAAATATCGGTGTCATTCGTGTGATTATGATCTTTTGCTAATGTTATTGTTTTATTTACTATTACTGTCATTATTTGTCTTTCTCTCTGCAAGGGGTTAGTAGCTTGAGGATCTCTTGAGCAGCTGTAAGCTTGATACAAGAGATGATCTGTTTTTTTATAGGTTAAAACATTTGCATAATGATATTTCTTTGCTGATTTTGATAACAGTATATAAATGTCCAATTGTAATGATTTTAATAGTAATACAAACTGCTTCTGCAGAAAATGATTAATTGTTATTAATGTTGTTTTATTATTGCTCTTTTTATTATTGTCAGTATCATTGATAATCATTTTCTTCTTATTATCAATTATATTATGAATATGAGTATTGGTAATTGTATTTTTATTTGAATTACAATTGCTACTATTATTTGTTATTTTCTTTACCATAGGATTAGTTTTCTTGGAATTATTTTGCGACTAACCATGAATCCAGTGTAATAACATCTGCTCGTTGATTTCCAGGAATTCGGTGTGCCAAAATGCGAGGTGCTTCATATAGCTATAGTATGCGCGGGCTACAACTCCTCGCGCTCCGTCGTGACCCTTCTCAAATCTCTTCTGTTCTATCGCCGAAATCCATTGCACTTCCACATGGTAGCAGATGCCAAAGCACAAGTAGTCTTGCATGCACTCTTTTCTTCTTGGAATGTCCCTCATGGTAAGTTGGAGTGAATTTCTTTGAATTGGAATTTAAAGTGAAAGATATTTTGTGTTGAATGGTGAAATAGGAAAGCACATGGTTGTGGGATAATTTTTTTTTTCTTATGCAAGATAGATGTGTGTATAGGATTGAGTAGGTATTACTCATTTTAGTACATATATAGGAAGCAAAGGATTTTTATTAATCTCTTAATTAGAAGCTGTTAATTCCATCCATTACACTGGATATATAGAGAGAGCATGTCTCTGTAGTCTTCTTTTTGGTGATGTATGTGGCTGAAATAAGTATATACAAATTATGTGTACAAAATCCTTGGGTACTATTTCTTACAAGTTACTTGCTAAGACTAGTATTCCCAGTATGTGAATGATGATATCACTTTACCTAGTTAATGAGGTAGCAGAAAAAGAGGCTATATGACAAGTAAGATTATTGAAGATAAGAACAGCCTTTTACATTTTGGAGACAAAAGCCAGGCCTAGTCATGAAATACAGGAAGATTTCCAAACAACCCTCTTATCTTCCTCTGAACTTCTGTTATGTTGCTTCATTCATTCCCTTAATATATTGACAACTTCACTCCTTACAGTTGAAGTGAGCTTTTACCTGACGGACAACCTTGCTGCCGATGTGTCCTGGGTACCCAACAAACACTATTCCGGAGTATTTGGCCTGATGAAACTCACCCTCAACAAGGCTCTTCCACAGGCACTCAAGAAAGTCATTGTTTTAGACACTGATATAACGGTGGCCACAGATATCGCTGAGTTGTGGAATCTCTTCTCAAAATTTGGACCAAAGCAGGTAGGCAGATGTGAACAGATTGATGGACTTGTGATAAATCTTTTGTGAAAGCCAATGGATAATAATATGATTGACTTGATATTTATAGTTTGCTTTCTATTGTGACTTGAATTTTAGAAGGGTTGATATTAATCTCTGTTTTTTTTTTATTTATAGTATATTGGGCTGGTGGAGAATCAGAGTGATTGGTATCTTGGTAAATTGTGGAAATCACATCGTCCTTGGCCTGCGCTTGGTCGTGGGTAGGTTTTGAGCTGTGTTTTAAGTAATTACTGTGTTTTATTCTCATATCCTCCTATTCCTCTTCTGTTTTGTCTCCTTTTCTTCCTCTTCCTTTTGGTCTTCCTAATCTTTTGTCCTCCCTACTCCTCTTCCTCTTCTTTTACCTACTTCCTCCTTCCTCCTGCCATCATCATCATTATCATCTCCATCGTCATTGTCAGCACCATCACCATCACCATCATCATCATCATCATCATCATCATCATCATCATCATCATCATCATCATCATTACCATTATCATCAACATTATCATTCATCTCACTGTTCGCATAATAGATACTATTCATAGCTAATTTCCTTTTTCCAGATACAACACGGGCGTGATCCTCATTCGCCTGGACATCATGCGGCAAAGCAATTGGTCCCAGAAATGGAAGCTGATAGCAGAGAGGGATCTGACGACGCTCTTCTCAACGCAGCTGGCCGATCAAGACATCATCAATGCAGTCATTAAGGTTGGTCATGTGGATGGTTTTATTATTATTTGTTTTATTATTAATTTATATTGTATCAGTTTTTTATGGTTTTATTATTATTTCTTATTAATTTATAAAAAAAAAATTTTTGTGTGTGTATTTGTTTGTGGAGGGTCGTATTCATGTTTGTGTTTTGTTTGGGTAATATTGTGTTTGATGGGATGCAAGCTCTGATGGGATTTTGTTTTTCAGCAACATCCAGAAATCGTGTATAATCTCCCTTGCCAGTGGAATGTCCAATTATCTGACAACACCAGGTCCGAGTTATGTTACTTGGAGGTCACAGATTTGAAGGTATGTAGAATGATCTTTCCCATTTGTAAAGAGATTTGGTGTGGATTTAGAATGGAGTTTTTATAGAGAATGTTGATTAATTGAGTCTGCATACTTGACGTGTATAGGTATTTTTGCTTGATGTTGCCAAATCAGAAAAGTGGACAAACTCGTATGACGTAATTTAGTAATGTGTTACATTGCAGGCAATCCACTGGAACTCGCCAAAGAAATTAAAAGTGAAAAACAAGCATGTCGAATTCTTCCGCAACCTTCATCTTACTTTCCTGGAGTATGATGGCAACCTTCTTCGTCGGGAGCTGTTTGGGTGCAATCATTCAAGGTCCATTACTGTGCCTAATCCTCTGTCTCAGGTAAGTGCTGTAAGCATTATAATGTATAATTTTATGCTGGTAGATTTATTATAGATGTTCTGAAAGTCTTGTAGTACTTGTTGATATTTATTTGTTTATTTAATCCTTGTTTTCAGCTGAATGAAGAAGATGAGTGCTATGAATTCCGTCGTGCGAGGCAAACAAACTACAGAACACACTTGTTCTTCCTCGACAACGAGTATGATCCGACACCAGATGGTTTTGATGTGACGCTCGTGGCTACATTGTCCATGGATCGTCTGCAGATGGTGGAACAGTTACTGAAACACTGGGATGGTAAGATTTTTTTTTGAATGGTCTTAAAATTAGATTAAGAATATGCTTTTAATGTCTGGAAATGATAATGGGAGGAGTAGTTTGCTAATGTAATCACTGGAAATCTCCAGCATTAGTTGATTTTTAATCCTTTGTCTAGTAGCTGAAATGAAACATTATTGTTAACTTACACCACTTTTTAATTGCCATATTTTCTCTGCAACTTCTCCTTGTATGGTCAGGATTATATCTGATGGCACACTATGATATTATACCTTTGAATGAAAGTTCTAATCACAACTGCACCGTGCTTAAAGATATGATTGTAATGACCTATAGACAACTTACATAATTTCCTATGTACCTGTGTATTTACCTAGTCTTAACTTTTTGTATTCTGATATATCATTGATTACACATAGTTTATGAGGACACTCCTTCATGAGAATCTTCTAAATGGCATGATAGATTGTTGATATCTGATAGACTTTGTCTTCATGTAGAAGTATCATTAGGAACTTTCACACCCAAATGAGTGGTCCGTATTTTTCTTTAACTTAGGAGTAAACCTGCAAAAAAAAAAAAAAAAGGGAGATATGAGTTTAATTATATATTTTAGCTGTAAGTAGTGAATCAGATGGATGGTTATGATAGTAAGGAAGTTGCCGTTAAGGAGGCACTGACCAGATATGTTTTTTTAATGGATTTTCCAGTTGGTGACAGAACATTTTATATTGGTTTACAAGTCAAAAGGGAAATGCTGACAAATCTATCTTTATGGGTAACTAGAGGAAAATAACTAGTAACTTTTGATTATTGGTGTTGAAGTCAGAAGTGCATAAGGTAGAAAAAGCTCTTACTTATGTTTTTGTAACATCCTGAAATAGATATGATAATTGTAACCAGTATTAAAAATTGCATATATTGCCTGTATCTGAATGTCCAGGGTAAGATATGTTGATTTTGGCATTCTGTGTCTGATGATATTATATTCACTAGCACTATATAAACTACTGGACTTATTTTCCCTTTTGTAGATTTCTTTCCACAAAGATACATAGTAAAGCAAAGAAAATATATTAATATAATCCCCAATCAAAGAGGGTTTTATTATTTTCAAAACTTCACTTATAGTCTCAGACATTCAAGAACGTCAGCAAGATTTCCATCGTGGAAAACAGATTCTCAGGTTCTTTCTTATATCTTGGCCTGAGCATTGATGCATATACTTAGTTCTTACAAACAAACAAACATCAATCAGCTTTTGAAGATTTTCTCTTCGACTCTTCTCTCACCTTATATTTAGAAGGAAATCTTAGGAAGTGCATTGGAGAGATTTTGTGAGCTATATTTTTAATGTCATTTTGCAGGTCCTGTGAGCCTCACGCTATACATGTCTGATGCTGAGGCTCAGCAGTTCCTGTCGTATACACAGAGTTCAGAGATTATTGCAAGCCGGAAGAATGTTGCATATCATGTGGTCTATAAGGAGGGGGTGAGTTTGACAGCCTCAGATTTTTCCTTTTTGAATTTTGTATATCTGTTTTATGTGGTCTTAACTTGATTGTAAACATTGCCTCAAGTTGCCATAAAGTTTATATCATGTTTACAGACAAATAGGTAAAGCTGATTATCATATTTCTTTTTCAATTTGTGTTCATGATTTATTTATTTATTTTATTTTATTTTTTGTCACTCAATGATTAATAGTTTATTGTCACACCTTCAAGCAATGAAATGTATTAGCAGTCATCTACCTTAACCATTTATTGGTTATTTGCACTACTTATAAATTTGTGCAGTTATTTTTGTTACATTTTTGTTTTATTTTTTATTTTTTATTTTTTGAACTGCCAAACTGTAATAATTGTAGTAGTCTAACCTCGGGAAAAGGAATTCCAGTTGATATAGTACCGTTTTGATTTTTTGTTCCTAATAACCAGGATGATGATCTGATTATTAGATCACATCTATGTAAGTACTAAGAAAAGAGACAAGTCGACTTTTACAGTGCAGATGGCCAATTTATTATTATTTTTTTAGGGAGCGTGGATGGAAATAAAGTGTGATTTATATAATCTGTTGTGGAATTGTCATCTTTATATTATTGTATTGTCTTGCTATTTCAGTATTATTGATGTATTTATATATATATGTTTATGTACTTGAATATTTGAACAGACAAAATGATCCAGATCTGTACAGTTTGTACTTGATTCATTATACAATTTATTTAAAGCTTATAATTGTTGAAGAAAGACACTGAAATATTACAAATGCCTCTATTTATTTCCAGAATTTTTATCCAGTGAACTTCCTAAGGAATGTAGGAGTGCAGCATGTAAATACTCCATACGTCTTCCTAACAGACATAGACTTCCTTCCGATGTTAGGGTTATATTCATATTTAAGGAAAACACTGCAGAATCTACATCCTGATGATAGTAAGAAGGTAAGGATGTTATAATGAAGGCACCATATTTTTAAAAATATTTATTTATTTATTTTATTTATTTATTTATTTATTTATTTATTTATTTATTTATTTATTTATTTATTTATTTATTTATTTATTTATTTATTTATTTATTTATTTATTTATTTATTTATTTATTTATTTATTTATTTATTTATTTATTTACTTACTTACTTACTTACTTACTTACTTACTTACTTACTTACTTACTTACTTACTTACTTACAATTCAGGTGTTTAGCACTATATTATTAAGCAGTGAAAGGGGAATATATTGATGTCTAGACTCTGAATGAGTTTGGAATATATGATTTGTATATACAGTCAGAGGCTTGTGTTAGGAGGTTGGATAAAGTTGTGGTTACACTAGCCATATATTGTGATTTATCCATCGTCTTTTGCTGATTTCTTGCTGTCTTAGTTCCCGGACGAACAGAGGATGTCCATCACTCCACTGAATATAGACTGAAAGTTAATGCAAGATATGAAAGTGGTTATTACATCTTGGTAAATTTCAATGCATATTTTATATCAATTATCATTATTTCTGAATTCCATTGTTCAGTTGCACACTTAGCATGTTGTGTAAGAAATAACATTATATTGGACTTCTCATTAGACTCATGGACCAAAAATTACATGCAGTTGAATGCTGTGAGATATCTTCAAGTCGGAAACTGGAAGTAACAACCCTACTCCAGAAAATTATTTAGAAGGAAACGTTTTAGAATGCTAGGCATCTTCCTTTTAATGAAAGTAGGTTTTGAAAAGTAACTACTTCGTACAGTTACGTAATACTGATGTTAGGGATGATGGTTCTCTTTGCATGGTAACCACAACAAGTCGCTCGTAAAGGGATTTAGGTCTGGTGATAGTAACAGGTATTGTGAAGATGATGGGGTATGTATGGTTGGAATAGTTCTAGATCCCACTGTGGAAGTTATAAGGCCAATGTGTCTGAGTGGAAATTTAATAGACTACTGTTCTTACTGATTTACTAATAAGGAAAACAACTGATACGGATCACCACCATTGTCCGCTGTGATTGGATGATTAAGGTTCTTGCGAATAGTCTCTGATAGATGATGCCTTAAAATGTGTGGTGTGACTGTGAAAATAAAATGTGATTAAGCCAAAGAATTCAAGAAAGAGAAAAGGTGGCCATTAATTTTATCTTGGTAATTAGTCATCTCTTTATCTTTCTCAATAAGCATTTATTCTGTGACAAAGTTTTCCTCAAAATCAGTTTTCCCAAAAATTATGGGTCACATGTAAATTCACTTAGAAATGGATTTTATCTTTAAAAAAATAGAAGCTTCTAACTTTATAATTTTTGTTGTTTGAATATTTTACCTTTCAATTTTGACCTGAACTTCATATGCTATGAGCCATTCAGAACAACATTAAATCTCTTGACTTGATCCTTATGGTTTTTTATTAGGTATATAAAGGATGTAAACCTTTTGAGGAAAGTGTGTGAATGTCACATATTTTGATTTGATGGATTAATTAAGTGAGAGAGACCTAGAAAGAGCTATAGATATAGATAGATAGAGAAAGGGATATAGATTTGGTAAGAATTGTAGTGTAGCTTTAAAAGAGGAATCTCAGGTATAAGAAATTAATTCACCCTTTCAGAAAGCTAACTATGTGCAATCTGATTATAACTAACTGTTTGTGGCT
>NC_091559.1:46384128-46391628 GCF_042767895.1 Penaeus vannamei | reverse complement strand
TTTGTTTTATTCCTTAGAGTTTTTATATTGCAGATGTGATGTGCTTGATATTACTGACATGTTTAATGAAGGAGATTAAAAAACTCCATATGTAATCACAACTAGCAGACAAACCCAAATACCCTTAAATAGGCTTCCTGAGCATGTATACAATTTTGCAATTATTGCTTGCGAATTGAATATGAAAATTTTTAGTTGTATTTTGTTCATGGTATTATAAATGGTAAGCTTTATGATAAAGATAATGATAGATTATATAACAATTCTCTTGATGATGATTTGCTGTCCTAGTGAGATGCAATGGCATGCCTGCTTGACTCATTACTATAGATAGGACTGCATTTAGTTTGGGGTCTTATATTTGATAATGAATGACAGAATCAAGGAACTTTAGATTATGGGAAAAAGTAATTGGATATTGCTTAATTAGGTTTATAAATTTTTAATTGGATATCTGCAAATATTGACGTAGATCTGATTGAATATCCATTACAATTCTTTTGTGTTGAAACGATATTCAACCTTTAAGGACATTCAGTCTGCGAGTCTGATGCAAAGGTAATGCATCGGTGCAGTACAATAGTGGTGTAAACAAACACTCCTGTGTGTACTCTAATCTAATGTGCAGAAAAGGTGAGTCACTTTTCTGGACTCTATTGATCAAACTCTTCATGACAAAACTGGAAAATAAGATCTTCTGGGAGTATTGGTACAACTTGCCTTGTGTCCTCTACATACTCATCCGAGTGTCCCAAAATGTAGGATGCGCATCCCTGAAGAGTTTAGGTAATAAACAATTTAGCTAGGATTTTTTCTTGTAAATATTGCAGTTGTAAAATATAGAATTTGTATGTGTGTGTGTGTGTGTGTGTGTGATGTCTGCTGTCATTTAGTATATTCAAATTTGCTGAGTTGGTTTAAGCATAAATGTCCATTTTGCCTTGCTTCATGCATTGCCATTAGAGTTAGACCACAACCTCCTGCTTGTGCCAATACACACACCTGAATTGACCAGGAAAGGCCTGGAGAGCCAGCACTCTATCACTGAGCTCTGTCACTATATTTATTATGTACAGTGTTTACTTAAAGGTATTGTTAATTAAATCTACTTTCCTTTCAGATGTGTCAAGATTCTGAAGAGGGAGTTTGTGGATGACCTCAATAGGAAATACAATAGTGATATTTCTCTACAGTGAAAATGCATTTATTCGACAAGGAAATTATCCAGGTCTTCCTTCTAAGAATATGATTTATTTTTTTCTGGTATCCAGAATGTTAAGGAAGTTTGTGAAAGTGAAACAGAATTATTATAGTAATCACAGCCTTTTTTAAGATGATCATATTTCAGATTTTATGATATGCTTATATATTTTTGGAAGATATTTACAAACCAAATATGTATAATAAATAAGTCCTGTTTATGGCAATAAGTATTTTGTGATGTGATGTCCACGCAAAACCTTGCATTTGTCTTTTGTCGCAAATTACAATCTTGTAATTAGTATAGAGATATCTTGGTTTTGCTTGATCAAATACGTGCCAATATTAATGCTGGAAGTGAAGGCATTTTTCTCCATTTTCATGCACATCGAATTTATCAAGCTTTGCTTTTGTTTTTTAGTTCTTAATTTATCACAGATGTACTGTTATTATTATTATTACCACAGTTATTATTTTTATCAGTGTTATTATTGTTTTTCCTTTTTAAGCTGTATATTCACATTTTATTTAGGGAAATTTCAGCAATTGGTTGTTTTTGTTTATGTAAAAATTTGCATTTTAATTGGGTGCTAATAGTTGAATGACTTAGATAAGGTTGGGATTTGAAATGTGAATATTGCTTTCATAATAGAGGTTTCACATTACTGTCTTGTATGTTATATGTGGAATTATTGCATGTTACTTTTTTTTTTTTTTTTTTTTTTTTTTTTTTTTTTTTTTTTTAAGGGAAGGGATTAAAAGCATCAGAATAACAGTAACAAAGAAAGAAAGAAGAAAAAGAAGAATGCCTGCCATCCTTTACTAAAGAATAACTGAAGGGGAGAGAATTGCTGACAACAAAAGGCGTAATTGTCTAATACTGGAAGTGAAACAGGAGCACTTATTCACGTCAGTTTCCTTTATTCATTACTCGGAGATCTTTCAGAATTTGAGGTAATGTTGATGTATGCTGCTATTCAGAGTTCAAGATACTAGTTACCATGTACTTATAATGACTTTGATTATTGAGTATCTGAGATAATATTATGGAATATTTGGTATCATGAAACATTCATAAATGAATTCTCTGTAGTGGAATATTTCCTTTGCAATATTTCATTTGTACATTACTTATTTACATATAGGTTTGAAACAGATCTTGTAATAATCGTAAACTCATCAAGCGTCGACAGTCCTTTTTCATTAAAGTTAGTATATATAGATGATATCCTGTGATATTGAAGCAGAGATTATTGTCTGTATTCATTTATATTACAGTGCCTTTTAAGAAATTAAAAAGCATTTTACAAGAGGTTATGTAATTTTTATGAGATGAACTTTTCCTTGTTGTGTTAAGAGTCTTCATTGGTTCTGAAACTAGAGTAAAGAGGTTATTCTCAGTGTATTAGATTTGGGAAGATGAAGTACGATGATGAAAATGAGATCTGTTCCAAGCTGAGTGTTTGACAATTTTTTTTTAGATATTGAAGGTTATTTGTATCATTGTAAAAGCGAATTGTTCACAAATGATACTCTCCTTGTGTTTTGCATAAGGAGTTACCGCAGGGGATGATGTTATTGTAAGACTGAAGTATAAAGCAGTAAGAAAGAGCGTGTGTCATTTTTTCGAAAGAAGAGAGCTAAATGCCGACCAAAGTGATTATAAACTGGTAGATCTGAATGTTTTCCTTTTTTGCATGTCTGGCTTATCTGAAGTTAGAAAGTTTTCTAATTTCTGATTGCATTTGATATATTGATTATCAAATTGGAAATGCCTGTTTTTAATGTACTTTATATTAAACTGTTGTACCTTTCATATATAGGTTGTATTATCTTGACTAATGAAAATAGAGCCCAGTTTTCATCATTTTGAATAATTACGAAAAGAAATTGGAAACTGTACCTTTTATGATATAAGAAATATTTTTGCTAACATAAAGAATCCATGGAATACCTTCTCTTGGCAGTGGATGAATGAGTAACGTGGTTTTATGTCTTCCCGTTTATTACTATTTTTGTGTTGATTTCCAAGTTCTCTCACTGATGGAAGGAAGGCCAATTGCATATCCTTGTAATATGATGGAGGAAAAACTAAACATTTATTTATTGATGCATTTAGTCACTGTACATGTTAAAGTTGTCAGTAAATAACAAACAACACAAGATACAGTTTGTTAAAGTGATGTGCAGCTAATTATCATTTTTTTCCTCGGTTTTCCATAGCAATAAAATGAATTACAAGGAGGTAGTTTGATCATAAAGAGGCAGATAAAATAGGTCTTGTTTTGCAGGAAAGGGTTGATAACTGCATAGAAGGCAACTAAAATCAACAAGTTCTTGACTACAGCCAGAAGGTTCCTATATTTCCAAGTATTCTTCTAGTCTTACTAATAGGTTATCTTCTCAGTACCTGTTCAGATGACTTGTAGTTTTATTTTGATACTTCTTACAATATTCTGGTTTTAAAGAACTTGATGATGAAGGTTGGTTTTGAAATGGAAGAGAATAGAAAAGTTTTTAATTGGCTGTTTTCTTTCTAAGATGTGAATACACTGTAATGTGTTAGGGTACGTGTTTGTGGTTATGTGTATGCATGCCTTTGTATGTGTGTGTATACTGATGTCTGTGTAAATCTCATATGCCAAATTAAGTACAGTAATTGGATTGTGCAAACAATTTTGCTTTTGTGTGTTCAGAATCTATTCCAAGTTAAACAAATATTTTGTGCAATGACCAAGTTATTCTTTTCATAGTAAACTTAAATAACATATTAAGTTCCTGTAATCTTTACAAATTCATGAGTTCAAATATTATTTAGCATCTGTGATTAACCCAAGGTTCAGGAAACTGTTCCTGTAATTTATTTCTCTTTACCAGCAAATGAAATACACATTCATCCTTTGAGAATCTCAGAAATAGCTTGACTGTCATTTTTAAGAGCGGTGATTCTTTTCTGCAGTTGGAAGGCTATAACAAATGTTGTGGCCCAGAATGAAAAATAATTATACATAAAAGCAAGTCCTGTGTGAACTTGTTTCATCCATAGCTGTGGCAGTTAATTAAGGAACAATTTACCAACACATTCTTACCATACCTTTTTTGTTTTTTAACAACACTTATTACTTTGAATTTAGATATCAATAAGACCAAAAAATGAAATAAAATAAAGCATCAAAACAAGGCTTTTAGATGTTTGCAATGCCATTATTAAGCTGCATTAGTTATGAATGCATTAGGCTTCTACTTTGGTGCTTACTTACATTAAGTAATTGCACATTCTTCTCCGCTCGATAGTAGGGTTTACCAAAGGTGGTTTTGAATAAAACGAGGCTTCCCGTCATATATTCAGGGAGGCTGGTCTGAGGAGTACAGTATGGGATCCATTAACAGGTGATGAGTCGGTGAATTGGTGACTTTTCACTTGCTTCACTGGTAGAGTAGATTTACTCGGTATCTTTTAGTTATTTAAGTATTTATATTCAGAATATTGATCTTAACCTCCATACCAAATTTTTTGTTTTAAGTTGTGACTAATTTGATAGTTTACTTATTTTTTTTATTATTACTTATTTTTATATTATTTACTGTATATCTTTTTTTCTTTTTTTGTAAATTGAAATAAGAACTATATTGATATAATGATTAATTGTAGTTCAGAGCAAGCAAATTGGTTGTATAGCTCATATAGTGGCAATAAAACCATCCATTGCAGGAAAATTGGTCATAATTTTACAGTCACATGTTAAGAGCACAAGTGTATTTTTTTAATGAGCTTCTGGTAATGTGAGATTTTTTTTCTCTCTATATGTTTTGCGATTTTCCAGTAATGTATGAGTAATTTTACTATTTAATAAATATATGATTAGTTTATTTTGTTTTTCAATTTACCTTTTGCAAAAATGATTATGAAATTTATAGAAAACCTGAGAAAAAGTTGTGACAATATTTAAGGAAAAGAATGCTGGTGAAAATGTACCCTATTATTATTACTACTATTATTATTATTAAAATCACTATCATTACTAATTATCTATATTTCCTTCCTATAATATAATTCCTCATTATAATTATATTTATTATCATAATATCAGGATTATCATCATTGTCACTATTCCCATCCCTCATCATCATCATCACCATTAACATCACTCACCATCTTCACCTTCATTATAATCAAATTGCCATCATCATCACCACCAACGTGAACACAGCCGGATCTTGGAGAGAGCCCTAAATTAGAAATTCCAAGAAAAACGGGTACTCTTGACTAGTTTCAGCTATTTTCACCATGAAATGTGTGATATTTTACTTTCCGGTATGCATACTATATTGATAGTTTACATAATTTATATAATCATATTTTAGTATATTTTGTATTAGGAATTTAAGGAAGGCCAGAAAGCGTATGCACATACACAGCTTCAAGTGTGTCATTCAATGTTTGGTGTAGGGGGTCGTCCTTTATTTACATAAATTTTATGAGCACAAAACTTACTCTAAGGTTTGAGAAGAGGGATAATCTCTGGCTTATGTTTTTTGGAACATAAAAATGTTGATCAGGTTATAGTTAAAGAATACAATATCTTTATTGCCTTCATGTGCAACAAGTGACATATAAAAAAAAAAATCCAATACAGAAACACTTGAACACATTCATGTTTTAGATTTAATTGTATTTGTATGCTGAAAGCCCCATCGGCAAAGACAGGACACCCTTCATTGGCTTATATGGGTCAATGCAAAGTGACCTATTATTGGTTTCCCACTAGAACCTGTCAGTATCAATGCCTTCTTTTAGCCTGTGATGATGCTGTGGCAGTCATTATTTTTTATCTTTATGACGTACATTTTGGGGCGAGGTCTTGGGGAAAAAATACTTTTTGTATGCTTATGAAAATGATGAAAAAAGTGGATGACCCCGAAGTTCAGGATATTTTTTAAGCATTTAACCCTTTAATCTCATCAGATGATAGTCATAGGTTTATCATTATGCCGACGATAATAGGAAAGTGACCATATAGCTTTACTGCAGTATAATAAGCTTAAACATTTAACAACGAATTGTGATTATTATTGTTATCCTTATTATCTCATAATTACCATTTCTGCACATGAAGACGAAGGTTTTTGCATCGCTCCAGCTGGCCAGTTACGCGTTTATTGCCTATATTTATATAAAATGATCACATCTATGAGCAGTATTGGAGGTACATATGAAGTATTTCCTTTATATGCAAACATTTTACATACTTGGAAGTTTACAAATGGTTTTATAACTCAGATCACGAACCATTTCTCCACCTTTTCATAAAGCACAGAGTAAGAACCATACAAAACAACCCGGAAATTAAACGTGTTACATGGCGGAAAATTTTAACAGAAATTAATTAATGACATACAGACGTTTCATGAGACGGTCTTGGGAATCTGCACTATGCGTTTACAGGCGTTAGATCTTAATTGACTGCAATGTGGTATATTAACAGGTTTGTGCATCATGTTTAGTACAAATTTTTTTTCTTTTTTTGTGCGTGAAACTGAATGGAGACCGAATTGTATTATCTTGAAGCTAATAGCATGTACCGTTTATTATTATTATGTTTATGTTTATTTATGATATTACTTGACTGTGAATCTAAAAATGAACATATCGAATTACCCCATTTAAAACTGGTGGATAATGCAAAGTTCAAAATTTCTTCCCTTCTGTGTGTATATAATATCATTTTAAACTAAACACCTATATACAGCTTATATATGCTACAGCGACTGCAGACAGCATGTTTTATACGTTCTGGTGGACATGATTTTTTTTTTCTCGGGCGTTTTTGCAACTAGTAGTTACGTCGTTTTTGTTGGCCGTGTTGATTGGCTGTAAAAGACGCCATGGCCATTGTTTGTACTGATCAGATCAAACCTTTAGGCGTAATCGTCTTGGCAGTTTTGTAGGACTGCGCAAAAAGTAAATAGTTGTTTATAAGGAAAACCCGAGGATACGAGACTTATTAAGTGGTTTGGCCTTGGGAAGAGGTGACAGTACGGTTCGTGGATAAGCAACAGGCAAATATAAATTAAAGTTTAAAAAAAGGAAGTATTGCTATACTATATCTTCAGCCTGATTCAAAATGATAACTTTTACATTTCTTGCTCCAGATTACTCGTACTGTGATTGGTCGAAGAGTTTCTCGAGCCGCAAGGAAAATAACGCGGCACATACGCTACCGATTTTGCAAGGTACTCTGCGTGGTGAAGTCCAGCATTCAGGCCGAAGAACACTCTGAGGGATGTGTTGGTGAGGAG
>NC_091559.1:46371628-46379128 GCF_042767895.1 Penaeus vannamei | reverse complement strand
TAATCTTGGGTTCTGAAAACACGTAAAAATCATAAGTGATCAACTGGTTTGAAAGACGAAAACACATTACACATGAATTCTACACATATCCGTTGGCGTCTATCTGGCCAGACCCGAGGAGCTTCTAGTGATATCTGGCAACTCTATTCCCAATGACGGCCTGAGACCTTCGCTCGTATTCCCGGGGAGAATAAGGGTGAAAGTCCAGGCTCGGATACCCATACACACGCGCTGCTGCTTGAATGAGCAAGCCTACACAGAGTTCGGAATGGTGTCTTATCACAACAGCTCTAAGAGAAGTGAACACTACGCGAGAACACCGCGACGCCACACGTGCCCAGAACTGCACAGCAAGAAGCCTCCGGGCGGCCCTCGACGCCGCTATCACACCCAGCACTCACCATGGTGCCGGAGCGCCACTGGTACAAACACTACTGGACAAAATCTTAGTTTAGATGCCTTTGTACATATGGGAGTTGAATGGCAGTTAGACTGAGTTCTAGCCTGGAGTTCGGGAGTTAAAGAGGGAGTGTACATCTGTTATCACAGCAAGCCACAGTGTAGACGGCGGGCAGACGGAGGGCCTCGGCCCTCGCCGCGCTGCCCGCCTGAGCAAGGCACGGAGCCGGCGGCCAGCGACCCGTCCCCTGGGTGGGGCGGCCACCCCTGGAGGTCCCATGGGCCGGAGCGGCACCATGGGAAGGCCATGCTCCAACAATGCCCTGGGCGGCGCCCCAGCACCGCCCTCACAGCCACAGCACTCCGGCGCCACCGGCGCGAGCGTCGCCGTCACAGCGACGGCCGGAGGGCACGGACTGAGGCTGGCAGACCTGACCCTGGCGCCTCATGGCGGTCGGACCCGTCACGGGGCAGCGGGCAGGTCGGGTCGGGCGGGTCGGTTGACCAGAGGGCCTGGGGCGGCTACTCGTAACTCTGCTCCAGGTACTCTTCGCTCTTGATGCTGACGGAGAGGTTGTGCGCCTCCCGACTCAGGTCCTGCACCTGCGTGGTCTCCATGGGCGCGGGCGGGGGCGCGTGGTACTGGTGGTGCAGGGACGCCATGGACAGGTCGGTGGGGCCCTCCTCCTCCTCCATGGGCGCGGGCTGGACGGGCGTGGGGGCGTCCTTGGCGCGCGGCGACTGCAGGGGCGTGGTGCGCAGCATGCTGATGTTCTTGATGCTCTTCAGCTCGGAGGGATTGCGCAGGAACTGGTAGCAGTGGCGCTCGCCCTGCACCTTCCGCAGGATGTTGACGCGGTAGTAGTACCTGAGGGCGCGGGACATCTTGTCGTAGTTCATGCTCAGGTGGTTCTTCTGGATGCCCCAGAGGCGCGCCAGGCCCGGCGGGTCCACGATCTTGAACACGCCCGTCTCGCGGTTCTTCCACGCGATGTAGCGCGAGTACCGCTGCTGCGAGTCGTTCAGCAGCTGCTGCAGGAAGTCCCACAGCAGGCGCCCGTTCGTGCCGGTCTCCACGGGCTCCTCGTTGGGCCCGGTCTGGCCGCCCTGCGGCTGCTGCGGCTGCGGGTGCGACTGCGGCTGGTGCTGCGAGTGCTGCTGGTGCTGAGAATGCTGCTGGAGGGACTCCTGGTGCGAAGAGACGCTCTGGGCGGCGGCCGCGGCGGCGGCGGCGGCGGCGCGCTGGTAGTCACTCAGGTGCTTGAGGGAGGCGAGGGCGTGGGCGGGGAACACCGACATGCCGGCGGCGCTGGTGGGGGGGAGGGGGGACCGCTGGGGCGAGGAGGAGTCCCGCGTGGAGTCCTCTGAGTCCGACTGACTCCCGGAATGTGCTGAGCCTGTGGAGGCGGCCGAGGAGTGGTGGTAGGCCGCGGTGGAGGTGGACGAGGTGGAGGAGGCGGTGTCGGGGTGGCGCGGCGAGCCCCCGCTCTGCTCGGAGGGCGCGGGGCTGAGCGTGACGGAGCCGCCCTGGTGGAGGAAGTGGCTGAAGTTGTGGATGTCGGGGTTCATGATGGACCACGGCTGGACCGGGGTGGGGGTGAGGGGGGACGGCGACAGGAGGGGGTGGTGTGGGGTGATGGGGGACTGCGGCACCTGGGGGGCATCCCGCAGGAGGAACTGCAGTGTGTTGTGCAGGATGTCGCCCGCCCCTGGAGCGCGGTCGGCCAGGTCGGACTTGTTCAGCATGCAGAGTGCTTTTCCTGAAGGAGAAAAGGAGAAGGTCAGAAACACGCTCGCAGTCACTGTCATTAAGGCTACCTGTTTCCCCCAAAATGTAGATCTACGAAATCATTCCAGCCAAAATGTATATAATTCCTTTTCATTTCTCATTTAAATTCCTTTTCGTTTCTCAATTATCTACTTTAGAGTAATAATACTGACTTTACAAATCCCACACAGATAATAACTGAAACAGTGAATACAATTCAATAAGAAACGCCAAAAAAGAAAGAAAAACACGAAAAGAAAGGAAGAAAACTCATCTCACCAAAAAACAGAAAAAATGATTGTTTTTTTTTTCAAGTAACTCATGACTCACCAAAAAACAGAAAGAAAGGAAAAACAAGAATTAAAAAAGAGTCAACTTACCATTCATGCAGAATTTGGACAGGTCGATGGTGGGCAGCTCGAATTCTCTCTCGAACCACCTTAGGAAAGCGGCCACATCCTCGCGCGACCACATACGGGGGTCGGCTGCTGTAGGGAGGGAGAAGGGAGTGTTATTTCGCTGTTATTCGCACCGCTGGATACTTAGGAACTAGTGAAGTGGGTGCGCTTGTGGGCGGACGTGCTTGTGGGTGGCTGTGTGTGTGTGTGTGTGTGTGTGTGTGTGTGTGTGTGTGTGTGTGTGTGTGTGTGTGTGTGTGTGTGTGTGTGTGTGTGTGTGTGTGTGTGTGTGTGTGTGTGTGTGTGTGTGTGTGTGTGTGTGTGTGTGTGTGTGTGTGTGTGTGTGTGTGTGTGTGTGTGTGTGTGTGACCACTTCACACAAACTAGGAATTGTATTCTTTCAAAAATCATCTAACTCTATGAACGGACACACGCTCGTAGAAATCGACTGAAAATATCGAAGTCCACATTCTAAATTTCACTTTAAGAAGGAAAACCAACTCGCGTTCAGAGGGGGGACTTGTTCATTTTTTTGGGATTACGATTTCTTCATTGGACACTTAAGAACTCCTGAGACACGCGGGGCTCACACTATCTTGCCGCGTTAAAGTCACCGAAGACAACTAAACTCACTCCACTTTTGGAAAATAAATTCAATTCACTGACTTTACTGGAACAAATGGACTCATTTTCACTTTCGATTCACTAAGGAAGTCCACCGCAGCACAAGTCCACAAAACCGAACAGGAACACGAAAGGAACCACGCGTTCCTCGAAGACCAAGTCCACGAGCCACACGAAAATTTCACCAAGTCCACAAACGCGAATACACACAGAGTTCTCGTAATCCTCAAAATCCCCCCCAAAGAACAAGTCCCTCCTCTGGAAGCCGCGAAGCCACTCACCGAGGTGTGTGGGCATCTGGTTCTTCACGTCGAGCATCGGGGACGACGGCGACGCGGACTGCGGCAGCGACAGTGGGTACCGCCAGAGCAGGTCGGGACTGAACGGCAACGCCATTCCCACCCGGTTTATATCTGGAGTCAGGTTCAGCGGTGGCACCTTCATACTCTACAGAAAACGGCGCCTTGTCACCTGGAAATGAAAGAAAACGGGGATCAGACGGAGAACGGGAAGGTAATTGTGGGAAAGGTAATTATCGTGGGGTGGGAGGGGGGGTTGGGGGCGGGAGGGTAAGACCCCTGGGTTACGGGTCGCTACGCAAGTTCACACACGCAAGAAAATGGTATCCGTACGGATGTGTAAGTAATCGCATCCCTCGCCGCCGCGGGTCCGCCTCCGTCTGGAAACCGACCGGAGCGACGCCGCCACAGCGAGCGCCGCGTATTCCGAGGCGGAAGGCGCGGCGGGCGGGGCGGCGGGCGGGGCGGCGGGCGGGGCGGCCAGGGTTACGACACCAGGGGTCACGGCGAGGAAGCCGGGTCGACAGATCGTCGCCTTAATGACACTTGGTCACCCTCGTGGGAACCTTCGCGACCACTTGCCGGTTCCGCCTTGACGCACCTCGACGGCGACCCGCCTCCCGGTGCACTCGCGGGCTCCCCCTGCGACGGGCGGGGCGCCCCTCCACGCCCGCGCCTACGCAGTCTCCTGACGCTGCGCTCGATCCTCCTGTAGTTTCCAACAGATGACAGCTGTGGTCGGTAACCCAATTCCACAGGAAATCAATGAATAAAACAGGTGGGACTGGTTAGACAGGGGCTGACTGGTGACATTACTCCACTCACGCTGCCCTGCTGACTGCTGCGTCACCACCTGGCAAGCAAAGGCGCTCCTCCTCCCGCAGGCAAATTCATTAACGGCTGAACTTTACTTTACTTGTTGGTCATAGCAGAGGCAGTTCGAACGCCCTCGGGACCCTGTCTTAAGATCGAACGAAGAGGGTTTCTTTCCTGGCGACTCCCTGAGAGGAAAAAGCGAGGATTTGCTCCTCTCTCTGGATTTGTACATTCCGCCGAGAGTATCTTCAAACACCACGCAAGGAGCAAATAAGACGGCAGGATGTTCTTAAATACTGGCTAAACAGGGGAATTTTCCAGCCTAATGGTTACCAATGACAGGGAACACCTGTCCGAAACTCAAACATATGCACATGACTGCCGTTTCACCATTTCTTTCCGCTGCGTGATCGAAAATTCTGGTTTGGCGAAGTTTCCCCTCCGCTGGGATGGAAAAGAATCTATTTCACGCATCCTTAATCAACGGATCGAGATCACGGCTCGAGGAGGGGGGCGGGGGGGGAGAGGAAGGGGAGGAGAAAGGAAAGGGAGGAGGAGCTACAGGAGGAGCCACGGAGGGAAGGAGACAGGGTGGAGGCGCAGGAGAGAGAGAGAGGGAGGGAGGGAGGAAGGGAAGGGGAGGAGGGAGGGTGGAGGCATCCGTATACATATTGTTAGAATGCGGTGAAATGCGTAGGAAGGGATGTGACAACAAACGTGGCCGGATGAGGAGATGGCGCAGGGGTGGAGGGAGGAGGGAGGAGGGGGGGAGGGAAGGAGGTACGGAGGGGTAGAGGGAGGAGGGAAGGAGGTACGGAGGGGTGGAGGGAGGAGGGAAGGAGGGCGGGCAAGAGGACGTCTTTGAAGCAAAGGAGAGACTCTATCAGCAAAGGCGGAGAGAAGGTCTACTGAGTCGTAGAAAAAGGATAATCGGATGAAGAGAAACGAGATTGGGAAGAGATCGAAAAGAGGGAGAAAAGAGAGGAAGAAAAGGTTGAGACAGAGGAGAGGAGGAGGAAGGAAGTGGAACAAGAGAGAGAAAGAGGGAAGAGAGGGAGGTGGAACACAAGGAGAAGAGGAGGAGGAGGAGGTAGACTAGAGAGGAGAAAGAGGATGAGGAGGAGGTAGAACAAGGAACAAGAGAAAGATGAGGAGGTGAAACAAGAGGAGAAAGAGGAAGAGGAGGAGGTAGAACAAGAGGAGGAGGTAGAACAAGAGGAGAAAGAGGAAGAGGTAGAACAAGAGAAGAAAGAGCATGTGGAAAAAGAAGAGGAGGAGGAGGAGGAGGTAGAACAAGAGAAGCAAGAGGAGGTGGAACAAGGAGGAGGCGAAGGAGGGAGGTCACAACGCCCGTGTGACTCACTTCCTTCCATTCACCCTGGGAGGAACTCGGAGATCCGTCGGCGAGAAACCTTCGGGCCTTCTTATCGGGGGAAAGATCCGAGATAAGACCCCGATAAGAGGGAGGGACGCCGCTTCCTGCTCCATCTAGGCGGACGGATGGGAAAGGAGGAGGAAGGGGAAGGGAGGGAGAGGAGAGAGGGGAGGGGAAGGAAGGATGGGGGAAGGAAGGAGGAGGGAGGAGGAGGAAGAAGAGGAGGGATTGGGATGGGAAAGGATTAGGAGGGAAGGAGGAGGTGAGGTGGGAGGGGGAGGGAAGAGGGGACGGAGAGGGGAAAAAAAAGGAGGAGGGAAGTAGGGAGAGGGATGGGGAAGAGAAAGGAAGGGAGAAGGGGGGGATGGGGTGAGGAAGGGGAAGGGGAGGGGAGGGGGGAGGGGAGGGGGATGGTTAGGGGTTAGGGGAAGGGAAGGAAAGGTCAACCGAGATGTCGGGAGGGGGGGGGGGGGGAAAAGACACGCAGTTAACGATTTTCTTCCAGATTCTCCCCTGCGATAATGAACTGGAGGTCGGAGTCGGAAGGGAGTCGAGCCGGCATCACCTCTGGCACTTCAATCGAGGAATTATCTACGAGAGAAGGATGAGGAGGAGGGGAAAAAAAGAGGAGAGGGAGGAGCGAGGGAGGCAGGCAGGAAGGGCGGAGGGAGGAGGAAGGAGGAGATGGAGAAGGAGGAGGAGGAGGAGGAGGAGGAGGAGGATGCCGATGGGAGAACAAAGACCGTTTCCTGTCTCTCTCTCTCTCTCTCTCTCTCTCCCTCTCTCCATCCCCGAGCGCCGACAACGAAACGGGTGAAACAGTATATAAAAGATTTTTGTAGTTTTAATCCTCTTACACCTTTTTCCTCTTCTCTTTTAATTTCTATTCTCGAAAAGGTATTCTCGTCGGGACGGAAGAAGAGGAGAGACGAAGAAACAGGAGAAGGGAAACGAAGAAAGAGAGAGAGAGAGAGAGATGAAAAGGGAAGAACAAATGAGGCAACTGCATTCGAGGAAATCTGAAGATCTTGCCACATCTCTGTCTCTCTTTTTTTTTTCTCTCTCTCTCTATCTATCTCTCTTCTTCTCTCTTTTTTTTTTACTTAATTCATAAGCGTCACGCTATTCAGTCAACCGATAACTTCACGCTGATAAGCACGCATCTCCCCCCCCCCATTCCCTTTCTCCCCTCCCTATCCACCTTCTATCTCCCCCCCAACCCCACCCCCATCCCCCACCCCTACACGAATGGTATGCCTCCCCCTCTCCTTCCCTTCCCCCCCCTCCCCCCCCTTTCTTCCTTATGAGAATGAGAATCGAGGGACAAATATCACGTGAATAAGGAGGCTGATAAAATGAATATGGCAACCCCGTCATTCCCGTTTTCTTTGTGGTATGGGGGACTTTAGTATTTTTTTCCCCATACATTGACGCGGTCTTTTTATGTCATCGATGTTAAGTACAAACATTTGGGGATTCTGTATGACACTTTTATCTGCCGTAGAGAAATTTTAATATTAATGGTCACGATCTGAGGGAATCTAATTTTGAATCAATATCGTGTATTCTCTATTGTATATTTTAGAGAGATTATTTCAAAAATTACCCGATAAGGTGAAATAAGATATCAGAATTCCTTCTATGCTGATAAGAAGATTTCGTCCGCCTTCCCGTCTAAGTCTGTGAGTGATGATATTACAAAAATTATACTCCTTCCCTTTCCTTCTTCATCCTACCCGCGTGCCCAGCCTACCCAAGCCTCTCCGACACACACACGCACACACACACAAACACACACAAACACACACACAAACACACACA
>NC_091559.1:46361628-46366628 GCF_042767895.1 Penaeus vannamei | reverse complement strand
TTCTTTCGCCCCTCCTCCCTTCCATTCCCTTCCTCTCTTTCTCTCACCCCTCCTCCCTTCCTATCCCTCCCTTTCCTTCTGTCACCCCTCCTCCCATTCCTTCCCTTCCTCTCTCTCACACCCTCCTTCCCTTCATTACCCTCGTATTTCCTCCCTTCCCCTCCCTCCCCCCACCTCCCCTCCTTCCCCCCCCTCCCCGAGTGACGAGTTTTCCCGCCATTGGTCACCGTTAAAAGCACACACACTCATTAGCAAACTCCTCGAGAAACGGCTGGAGGTCCGCCCCCGTCTTCTTCCCCTCATTCTTAGAGTCATTTCCGCATTTGGCCTCCTTTAGCCTTGAATGGCCCGGGGGGATGGGGGGAGGAGGGAAGGAAGGGGGAGGAGCGAATGGGAGACGGGAAGGAGGAGGAGGAGGAGGAGGTCGTGGTGGTTGGGGGTGAGGGGGGTGGGTGGGATAGGAAGAAGGGGAGGCGGTGGTGGAATGGAAAAGGAAGTGTTGGATGAGGAGGAGGTGGAAGAGGAGGAGGAGGAGGAGGAGGAAGGGGAGGAGGAGGAGGAAGGGGAGGAGGAGGAGGAGGAAGGAGGAGGAAGGGGAGGAGAAATCACAACCTGTTGCGTGTGTTCAGTCGTGGTCAGGAATGCACGTTTCCATATACTTCTTTATTTTTCCCGTCTCGCATCTCAAAAAACACAACCCACGCGGATGGAATAGAGAGAAAGGAGAGGAAAAGACGGGAGGAGGAAGCGGAGACGGAGAAAGAGGAGGAAGCAGGGAGGGAGGAGGTTGGAAACGGGGGGTGGGAGGAGCAATAAAGGAAAGTAATGACCGCTCTGGACACCTCGCGGAACTGGAGACAAATGAACATCGGATAAACAACACAGTTTTCGAATCCGATCCTCCTAAGTGGGTTCCGATCCCTTCCCTTAAACCCTCAATCGAATTAATAATATCACAAACCTACAAAAGCTACGTAAGAAAATAACATAAACAAAAGAGAGAGAAAGAGAATAGAAAGAGAGAAAAAAAAAGAATGAAAGCCATAAAAACAGGAACCCGCCAAACAAGGAGAAACACCAACCACACACAAGAAAAAAACAAAGGCAAAGAAAGGGAGAAAGGAGAGAACGAATAAAAAAAGAGAGAGAGAGAGAGAAAGAGAGGAAGCGGCACTAGCGAAACTCGTCTTCCGGAAATGGCCGTTGAAAACCTACACCACATCCTAACTTTGACACCTACCCCGCCTCGGTCACTCTATTGTTAGAACCTTCAGGGCTGACCCTAAACTCTCGGGGGTATATGCAAAGTGATGGAAAAAAAAAGAAAATAAATATATACCTATAACTGTACAGTGTATACTTTGATATCATATCTTGAGATCGTGTATTAGAACCTCGTTTAAATATGCATGAAAAACTATGCATAAACTCATGAAAATAAATAAATGATGACGAATATCTACGAATAAATAACGCTTCGCAGATTTAAACCGCGTGGCATTTAGGGAATAAAAGCAGTAAATAAAAAGAATATAAAAAAATAAAACTGGATAAAATATTACTAGCAGCACACCGAAAGTGGCGCCATCTGTCCGCGGACTTTATCGATCCCACTTTACATCAATTACCATTCCATCTAAACGTAAATAACCCACTCGGACACGATCTCCAAAAACAATCACTTTTTCGTCTTCGATTTTCTTCCCCTTTGATGCTGTCTTTCGTTTCATTAGATATCCAATCAATTAATAAGTACACATTTGTTATATTTATTCCGCACCTGTCCCACCGCACCTGTCCTTACGACTTGGGGGAGTAGTAGGGGGGGGGGAGGCTTCTAAAACACTAATTTAACATATTCAAAATTAAATTCATATTCGGGAGCATTTCAAAACGAATGACTCACACTACAACACTTATTTTCCTCCTTCGAAAACAGGACGTTACATAAAAATACCCACAATACCTCTCACTGAACATATGGAACCCAAAAAGACATAGTGTAAAAAATTAAAAACTTCAAATATATCCACACACAATGAAACAAACAAACTATAAACAATTTAAACTCTTAAACAACCTAAAAGCCATAACACAAACAATATAATAAAATACACTATACCTACACGTACAAGAATAAACAATTGGATATCCACACGCGGATGACAAACAGCTGATGTGGGTCTGATGGAGCGAGTGACTGGGATATATATTCCTTATCGCTACCTATCGTTTCCCTTATCTCTAACAGGAAATGGAGACACGGTCTTATCACCCGAGTTACATTGCTTTTTAACGATTATTCCATAGTCCAACTTCGACGTGTCATACTTGAGAAACGGATGTCATAAAACCCTTGACATGTCTGTAAATAATACGTCAAAGCTAAACATAAATCATTACATGGATAACAATACAGGGGTTAGATATATAGCAAAACATATATTTTTTAAAAAGACCCATTCATCATAACATTAATTTTCGATTAGGTACGTATCCCTCTCTCTCTCTCTCTCAAACACACACACACACACACACACACGACACACACACACACACACACACACACACACACACACACACACACACACACACACACACACACACACGACACACACACACACACGCGCGCGCGCACGCACTCACACACACACAATAAGATCTTTTTTTCGTCACGGCAGAGGGACTATATCCTACACCACACAATTCTCCAACAATGCACCGGAAATTACTGCTACCCCTCGCTAACAGTCGCTTCATCAGCAGCCGATAAGTCTTATCTGTGGCCTTCGGCGCTCCTGATTGCTCTTATCACAAGGGGGGTGAGATGGGAGGGGGGAGGGGGATAGTTTAAAGAGAGAGAGAGAGAGAGAGAGAGAGAGAGAGAGAGAGAGAGAGAGAGAGAGACAGAGAGAGAGAGAGAGAGAGAGAGAGAGAGAGAGAGAGAGAGAGAGAGAGAATATGAAGGAAAGGCGAAAGGAAACTTTGATAAGTGGAAGAAATAGGAAAACAGCAAAATATTTCTTCCTTTTTTTCATTTCCACAAAACTCGTAGACGACATTTTTTCCTCCTCTTCTTCTTCGTGTCGACACGTTTATCACACGAATACATATTTTTTTTAAATATAAAATAGAACCACGATTTTAAAAACAATTAATACGATTTATGTTCTTTAATGAATTTCGGAAGAACAAGAGTATCTCCACACGTTATCACATTTTCCTCCTGTGCCTTGTTTATTTTCCTCTTCTTCAGTGTCTTCAAAGCGACGAGTAAATACTGTTATTGTTATTCCACTGCACTCGCTGTTTGTAAATCCATGGAAAGCACAGTATTGTTATAATTGTTCACACTTCACTGTCTTCACGAATTGTTGTTTCATTTCCACAAGTTCAGAAAAAAATATACATCACAGAGTCAAAAGCGTCAGATTTTTCCATCAAACTCGACAAAAATATACTTATATAGAGAAGAAAAAACAAAAAAATATATACCCAAGAGTGTAAACAATATGATCACCTTACACTAGCAGAGATATTTACAATCTTAAAAAGAATATGTAGATAATACGACCTTACTTACAAATGAATAACAACAAACACCTGTTCAGCACAAACGCAACACACTCCAACACACACCTCAGAGAGCGGCTAGAAAGGCTGCCTGTAGCTATGAGGGTACAACGCAGACTAAAACCATGAGGCGGATGAGGGGGAGAATGAGCCTTCCTGAGGGGACCGCCGGGATGCCGCCGCTCGCCACCCGCGCCGATTATTTGCGCTTTGATCTCTCTCTTCTTCTCGTTTATCTTTGTCTTTTCTTTCGTCAGGGGATAGGGAGGGATAGGTGTGTGTTAGGGAAGAAGTTGTTTTGATTGTGCATGATAGTTTGTCTGATTTATGGCAATTTTATCTTTACTTCCCGCCTCTCGACGATGCTGCCATCGTACTAATATCATTAATCAAATTCCGTATAAATAATTGCGACCCCCATATTGATCATTCCAATCGGTTCAGCACAGTATCAGGCCACGCTAGCGGAGAAGAAATAAAAGAAAGCCACCTAGAGGAAGGGTAGAAAATCCCTAAACAGATAGATATGCAGGAGAGATACACAAGATGAGTTCTTCCGCCCGACTGTACGATGCTGTCACCCAAGACTGCCCCCGCCCGCGCTGCCTGGCGCACGACGTGACTTCCAGGTTGGTAGCATGTACAAAAACGTGGTCACTGATTTTGTTTCTTATTTTCTACTTGTTTCTAAGGGTTCTCTGCTTGCATGGAAGTGACGTCAGTAGGAAATATACCACCACGTTGCCCTCGAGACTTATAAAAATGAAACAGCGACATACACGGTATAACATATTGTATTCTCTATCTCATAAACAACTTATATTAGAAAAAATAAACCTAAAACCACACGCCAAAGATAACGCATAAACCAAAACAAGAAAAGAAAAAGAAATCAAGATAAACAAAAAAATGTAAAAAGAAATTTAAGCGCAGAAGACTTTTACTCCCGGACGGCGAGAGAAATTGACAACAACGACAACAACGCGAACGAGAGAGAGAGAGAGAGAGAGAGAGAGAAGGTCGGATCAGCTGCCTACTCCTCCTCCTCCTCCTCCTCCTCCTCCTCCTCCTCTCGCTTCTCTTGTCTTTTATTTATTTCTTTTCTTTCCTTTTCTTGGTGTGTTTTATCTGTTGTTGTTTTTTTCGTTTTTATGTTTGTTCTCGAGTCGATGTCGTGTCGCTTTTGAAGATTTGATCATGTTAATTTTTCTCTCTCTCTCTCTTGTTGGTTAAGAATGCTGCTGGTAGGTGCGGTGGAGTGAGCACTTCCTGGGTCTATACACATATTTCTCTCTCTGTCTTTCTGTCTCCGCTTCTCTTTCTCTCTCCCTCTCTCTGTCTGTCATTCTCTCCGTCTCTGTCTGTCTGTCTGTCTGTCTCTCTCTCTCTCTCTCTCTTCTCTTTCTCTCTCTCTCTCTCTCTCTCTT
>NC_091559.1:46331628-46339128 GCF_042767895.1 Penaeus vannamei | reverse complement strand
TTAAAAACGGCAAAAGTGAGCTCTGGACGTCACTGCTCCGGTTGTTATTTTTTGGGGTTGTTGTTGTTGTTATTTTTTCGGGTTGTTGTTGTTGTTATTGTTGTTATTTGGGAGTTGTGTGTTTCTTTTGTTCGTTGGATGGGCTTTGTTTTTTTGGGGTGTTTTTCTTGTTTTTGTTTGTTTGTTTGTGTGTGTTTGTGTGTGTGTGTATGTATGTTTGCCTGATATTATGCTTTTTGAAAATTTATTTTTGGTAAAAGGCATTCGATTTCGTCGGTTAATAATGCATACTACAATTCACACAAAGGTATAGATAATATCTATCTACCTATCAACACATACACACACACACGCACACACACACACACACACACACACACACACACACACACACACACACACACACACACACACACACACACACACACACACACACACACACACACACACACACACACACACACACACACACATACACTACACACACACACACACACACACACACACATACACACACACACACACACACACACACACACACACACACACACATACACACACACACACACACACACACATACACACACACACACACACACACACACACAGATACACACACACACACACACACACATGTATATATATAAATATGTTTATATATATATATATATATATATATATATATATATATATATATATATATATATATATATATATATATATATATATATGCATATACGTCTGTATATATTTCCACACACACCCGAGGAAGCTAAATCACCCAATCCCGATTAACACAACCGAAGAGAGCCCACGAAGGAGGCGTCCGAATCCCTTGATTAATACCCGTCAGTTCAGTGTCTCTCGCCGGGGTCAGCTGATGGCCGCGAGGGACTTGCTTGTCGTTCGCTATTCATGAGTTGACGCCGAATGCTAATCGGTGAGGAAAAATGAGGATGACGAAAAAGATGAAGGAAAGACAGGAGGAAAGTAGGGGATTATGAATATACACACGCAAGTGTATATGTATATGTATATATATATATATATATATATATATATATATATATATATATATATATATATATATATATATACATACATACATACATACATACATACATACATACATACATACACAAACACACACACACACACATATATATATATATGTATACATACACACATATTTATACACACACACACACACATATCTGCATGTGTATACATATAGAAACACACACAATATAGCAGCAGCAATAAGACCCGTTGCTATTTCGGTCCCGGGAAGGCGCCACGACCTGGCCTCGCATCTGGAAAGCGAAGCATAAGTGAGTTAAGCGATCCAGGACCTGATATGTCACGTCGAAAACGAGTTAGACATTTAGAGGAAAGGGTTGCGACGATTTTCTCCCTGTCTTTTTTTCTTTTTTTTTTGTTTTCGCTTTTTTTTTCATTTGTTTTCTTTCGTCATGCAGGTTGGGAAAGGTCAGAGGTCAGGGAGATAAGTTCGATAAGCTCGGGGGTATGTGATACGCACACGCGGACGCGAAAATACGCTCATGAAAAAAGTCATAGGAATATGCTCATGTGTTGTTGTATATTTACGTACATGTACACCTCCACAAGATCTACACTGACTGATATTCACACATGTACATTTCTCCCGCACGACTACAGACAGACCTTAATCCACCCATAGCTACGCCCACAACGACCCCGCCCACACCAACCACACTTATGAATACCCCCTCCCCCCCTCTCTACATCCTACATCCCATTATCCATAAATACCCCCTCCCTGTACCCCCCCATTCACACCCCATGCTCCTCTGCTGCCCTCATCCCCATCCCCCACCTAACTCAACACCCCACCCACAACCCCCCAAAGCCTCCCCCCATCCTTCGCCCTTACTGTACAACCCACAATTTCACCCCCACCCCCACCCCTATAACCCCCCACTCACTCATAAGCCCCTTAGCCTCCCTCATGCCCGCTCTACTGTAAACCTACAACCTCCCCCACACCTCCCCCTCCCCACCCACACCTCCTACCCTCACCCCCACCTCCCACCCTCACCCATACCTCCCACCCTCACCCCACCTCCAACCCCCACCCCAACCCTCCCCCTCCCCCTTCCCCACCTCCCACCAACCCTCCCCTCCCACCCCAACCCTCCCTCCTCACCTCCCACCCTAACTCCCACCCCCCCACTCCCACCCTCACCCCCACCTCCCATAACCCAAATCTCCCCCCTCCCCACCTCCCCCACCTCCTTCCCCCACCCCTCCCCCTCCCCCACCCCATCCACGTACACACTTCCCACTCCTCGAGAGAACCTTCTGTAATAGCATTCCTTTTCCCTCTTATTTCCGGTTTTCGTAATGGGCGCGATGACGTGGCCGACGCCCTCGCTCCCCACGCCCACACGTACCCGGGGGTGGGCGGTTAACGTGCCCACATGCCCTCAGGAACCCGGAGGTGGAGGACGAGAACGGGAAGAAGGAAATAATTGTCGTGAAATTTTCGATCAAGAGGCGAGAGAATGAATGTATGGATATGGTAGCCATTTTGATTTTAAAAGAATCTAAGCCTAAATTTTTAAATCTAAAAAGGGATTTGATTTTGGAATTAAGATCGGCGAAGAGAATCCCGTAAATAGAAAGAAAGAAAGAAGGAGAGAAAGAAAAAAAAAGTCAAACCAAGAAGTGATCTGAATGATAATAATAAAAAAAAAAATCGTTTTTTTATTATTTTTCTTTTTTCTTTTCGAAAAAATATACGAAAAGAAGCACCGAATTTCGATATCATTATAGAAGGGAATGGACAGAGAAAGAGAGAGAGTGAGAGAGAGAGAGAGAGAGAGAGAGAGAGAGAGAGAGAGAGAGAGAGAGAGAGAGAGAGAGAGAGAGAGAGAGAGAGAGAGAGAGAGAGAGAGAGAGAGATAGTGATAGAGATAGAGATAGAGATAGAGATAGATAGATAGATAGATAGATAGATAGATAGATAGATAGGTAGAGAGAGGGAGAGAGACAGACAGACAGACAGACAGACAGACAGACAGACAGACAGAGACAGAGATCCATGATATAATGATAATGATGAAAAAATAAGCGAAACAGAGAGTAAAATGACGACGAAAATAATGATAGTAATACAAAACGAGGAATTCAAAAATGAAAGACAATAAAAAAGACGAAGAAAAACAGAGAAGTTAAACAACATAAGATAAAGGAAAGAAAGTAAAAAAACCCTGATAATACGAATGGTGACAAGAAATGATAGCGATAACGATATTAGATGAAGAACCTAAGATTGAAAGATGTCAGAGAGAATGAGGATAAAGAATGAGTGATGGTGAGGATAAGAATGAGATGATATGATGATGGGTATGATGTACAGTGAGGATAGAGGTGGTGATGTTGAGGGTCAAATGGCGATGGAAATGTAGTGATAGCATGGGGTATGATGTGGAATAATGGTGATAATGATGATGATAATGATGATGATGAATATTGGTTGTGTTGGTGATAATGATGGTGATGTTGATGATGATGATGATGATAATAGTGGTTGTGTTGGTGATAATGATGGTGATGGTGATGGTGATGGTGATGATGATGATGATGATGATGATGATGATGGTGTTCAGAATAATTAAATGTCATAAAGTCAATTACCAAGAGCGACACTGTGTTATACAGTAATAGATAATCGTGGAACATGACGATGGTTGTAACAATGACGATAATGATAATGATAATTGTGATGATAATTATAATAACAATGATAATAATGTTCATGATACTACTACTACTGCTATTACTATTACTATTACTGTTACTACTCTTGTACTACTGCTACTACTACTACCACTAGTACTATTACTACTACTACTCCTACTCCTGCTCCTACTACTACTGCTACTACCACTACTACTACTACTATGATACAGATGATGGGGGGGGGGATATAGCTGGCGAGCGAATGAACAAAAATCAGTTTCTGGCGTTGTGAACCCCACAGAAATTTTATTTTTTATCTTTTTTATTTATTCATTTATTTTTTTTTAAAGCAGTTAGTCTATGAGCATTTTCAAAACAACGGCCATAACTATGAAGGTGTCATCTTGGGGAAACAGCTGTGGGGGCGTGGCCAGGCCTTGAATGGGGTGGGGGTGGGGTAGTTAGAGTCTAGGGAAGGGGGTGGGGGTGTAAATTCCCCTCCACAATGATGGCTTTGGATGATGATGATGATGATGATAATAATAATAACAATGATATTAGCAATGACAGTAATATTGATGATAACAATGGCAAAAATAATGATGATGATAATCATGATAATAATAATAATAGTGATAATGATAGTAATAATGATAATGATGATGATAATGATAATAATATTAATGAGGATAATGATAATGATGATAATAATGATGATAGTATTAATGAGGATAATGATAATAATGACAATGATAACGATGATGATAATGATAATAATGATATCAATAACGATGACAATTGCAATAACAACAATGATATCAATTATATAAACAGAAGAGCTTCCTAACTTTTATCAGACACCCCCCCTCCCCCTCCCCTCACCCCCACCCCCCTGCCTGTGTGTCCTTGCCCTGCCCTTGACCCAGAAGGAGAGAACTAGAAGGAGGGAAAGAACGGGAATGGAGGGAAAAGAGAGAGAGAAAGAGATAGATAGATAGATAGAGAGAGGTGGAGACGGAGGGAGGGAGGGAGGGAGGGAGGGAGGAAGGAAGGAGGGAAGCAGAAGGAGGGAAGGAAGGATGGATGGAGGGAGGGAGGAGGAGGTTGAGGGAGGGAGGCGAGGGAGAGAGAGAGGGAGAGAGAGAGAGAGAGAGAGAGAGAGAGAGAGAGAGAGAGAGAGAGAGAGAGAGAGAGAGAGAGAGAGAGAGAGAGAGGAATCAGAGTAAGAGAAAGAATCGGAGAGAGCGAGAATCAAAGAGAGAGAAAGAGATAGATAGATAGATAAAGAATGAGAGAGAGAGAGAGAGAGAGAGAGAGACAGAGAGAGAGAGAGAGAAAGAAAGAGAAAACTTGAAAATCCTTGTTTTTCGATCCCTCTCTCCCTCTTTCCCCCACACAAGGAGAATGGTGTAGAGGAAGCGAGGAAGAGGAGAGGAAGAGGGAAGAGGGAAGTGGGAAGAAGGATAGAGGAAGAGGAAAGAGAGGGGGAAGGGGAGAAAGAGAGAAGACGAAATGAGGAACGGAAAGGAAGATGAGTGACGGGGGATAAAAGGAGGAGAAAAGAGAGGGGAAAGAGGGAATAAAAACGGGGGAGGGGGGTGAGATCGAAGTAGGAGGGGGGGGGAAGGGATCGAAGAGGGGAGGGGGGGGCTAGGGGTGAGGAAGGGGCGTGATATCAGTCTGTGATATTTTATAGCACGTTTTCAGTTAATATATATATATCTATTTACGTTTATCTGGATATATGTATATGTTCTATGTTCTCTTTGTACTTCAAGAGCTGTGAAATTATACAATATAAGGTAATCCCAGAAACAAAAATAAAAAACGAAAAAAAACGAGAAGAATATTAAACAAAAGACGATCACATTAGCCATCCGAATCGTAATGAAACAAGCAAAAGAAAGGAAAAAAAAAGATGCGCCAGGGTTATCCAAAAGAGAGAGAAAGAGAGAGAAAGAGAGAGAGAGAGAGAGAGAGAGAGAGAGAGAGAGAGAGAGAGAGAGAGAGAGAGAGAGAGAGAGAGAGAGAGAGAGAGAGAGAGAGAGCGAGAGCGAGAGCGAGAGCGAGAGAGAGAGAGAAAGAAAAAGAGAGCGAGAGCGAGAGAGAGAAAGAAAGAGAGAAAAAGAGAGAGAGTGAGAGACCAGATAAAAGTTTAAAATTCCCGAGTGAAGAGTGTGTCTGGGGAAGGACCGGGAGGACCGTGAGGGACGGGGGGAAGGGAAGGGGGGAAGGGAAGGGGGAGGGGGGCGGGCAGGGTCGAGGCACAGTGCCAGGCCCTCCTCGCTCCCTCGCGTGGCTCCGATACTTCCCGTTCGCCCGGAAGTGCCGGAAGCAGGAGGGCCGGACGCTGCCAGGGGTACGATGCCTCTGCCACGCCGACGCGACACAGCCCGATGCGCGATGCTTCTCAGATTTGAGCCTTGACGTCAACAACGGGCTGCTGCTGGGAGACTGCTGTGGCGTCGACTCGCTTTTAGGGCTGTTATTAATGGCACAGAGGCTAGCCATGGATATATATATATATATATATATATATATATATATATATATATATATATATATATATATATATTTATGTATGTGTATGTGTGTTGTGTTCGTGTGGATTTGCGTGTGTGTATGTGTGTGTACGTGTATGTGTATGTGTATGTATGTATGTATGTGTGTGTATGTATGTCTATATACGTGTGTATGCGTGTGTGTGCGTGCCTTTATGTATGCACGCACGTATGTCTATCCAGATCTTCAATCGATACCGAAACGTCACGACTCGCACACGAGCGACGAAGGCTGCAAAACACCCACGACCGACTAAAAGCGTCTCCCAATTAGCAGGCGGAGACAAACAAAGGGGGAAAATGCCCTCACCAAGAGCACTGAACTGGCACATTGTTCCGGTGTAAACAGGTTGGGTGTGTATCGATACTAAATGCACACACAGACATACACGTACGCACAGACATGCCTATACACCCACACCCACACGCGCTCTCTCTCTGTTTATCACATGCACTTACACACTTATACATACTCACATACATACACACATACTCACAAACACTCTCTCTCTCTCTCTCTCTCTCTCTCTCTCTCTCTCTCTCTCTCTCTCTCTCTCTCGTCTTCTTTCTCTGTCTCTGTCTCTGTCTCTGTCTCTGTCTCTCTCTCTCTCTCTTTCTCTCTCTCTCTCTCTCTCTCTCTCTCTTTCTCTCTCTCTCTCTCTCTCTCTCTCTCTCTCTCTCTCTCTCTCTCTCTCTCTCTCTCTCTCTCTCTCTCTCTCTCTCTCTCTCTCTCTCTTTCTCACACCCAAAACCACACCTATACACCTACACACACACACACACGCTTACACACAAGGGAAACAAGAAGTGTTGCCATTTTCGCAGGCTTGTGAACACCACTTCTCTGGCAATGGTGATTACTGTGTTCTTTGTTTACGCTTTTGATATTCTCTCTCTCTCTCTCTCTCTCTCTCTCTCTCTCTCTCTCTCTCTCTCTCTCTCTCTACTCTCTCTCTCTCTCTCTCTCTCTCTCTCTCTAGTCTTCTCCGTTCTCTCTATCTAGCGCAAATATGCACTGAGTGAAAACAATTGAGAGGAGAGAGAGAGAGAGAGAGAGAGAGAGAGAGAGAGAGAGAGAGAAGAAGAAGGAGAGAAGAAGAGAGTAGAGAGAGAGAGAGAGAGAGAGAGAGAGAGAGAGAGAGAGAACGAGAGAACGAGAGAACGAGAGAACAAGAGAACAAGAGAACGAGAGAACAAGAGAACGAGAGAACGA